>NC_050575.1:371996243-372200701 GCF_011100635.1 Trichosurus vulpecula | reverse complement strand
ATTAAAAAATTAAGGATTCAAATGAAAATATTTTAGTGTAAAAAATAACATCATACATCAAAAAGTAAGAGAAACAATAGATAATTTAATCAATGAAAATTATAATAATGAGTTTCACACAAAATTTTTTTGGAAACATCAATGTAGTATTTGAGGTATTTTTTTTCTCTTTCTTAACACTTAATAAAACAAAAGGCAAATCAATATATTCTGTAATGGTTTCATTTCCTCAATTCTGTTTTTTTTATTCAAACAAGATGTGTCCTTATCTAATGAAGTTAATTACTTTTAAGTTGCTTGTGTCAGTCAATGCTTAGTGTTGTGCTTGGGACCAAGTGGTTACCTAGTAAATACTGGTTCTTCCCACACTCTATTTGAATTTTTGTGGGCAGAAAGGAGAAGGAGAAGTATGAAGATGGCAGTTTATTCTCTTGCACACTCCTACACAAAATTGACAATATCCTTATCTTGGAGTATTTGACTACCACTCCCTTTGTATTGGAGTTCACATACTATTCGCAAGTTTCTTCACTCAGTTGTGTTGACATCATGCAATCACCAAACACATTCAACAACCAAGACCTATTTATGACAATGGTATTTCTGTGGATTTTCACTCATCTCCTGAAGTATATATTCTATGTGCCACAGACCTACTTTATGCCAAATGTGCTGTGCATTTTCATCAAATTTTCATTTTACCCATATTAAAAATAATGCCAATACAAGTATTGTTTTATAGTTTTATCAAACCACTCTTTCCAAACACGAAGAAAAAAGAATTCAGAAAATAAGCATCATAAAAAAGCAACAACTTGATATTAAAATGTCAGGATGAAGTTTTATGTTGAATTAAAATTAGGGACACATTTAAAAACAGTAAATTGTGGTGAGACAGCAATTTAGGTGCTATTGTACTGTTTTAAAATGTATGCCAGCTGTTCATGGAACCATTACACCTTCTCAACCTGGTGAGAAACAGAGAGCTTGAGTTTGTTTTACTCCAGGACATTGTCTAACATCTGGAAGGCAATTCATGTTATATCAGCCTAAGCCTTGTACAGCTAGACATAGAATCACACAAAGTCCTTTTGTCCTTTGCAAATTGACATAAAGTTGTGTCTGTTAAGCAATCAACACCAAGATATTTTATCTTCCCTGAACTCTCAGTTTGATGCTTATGAAATAATAGATAAGAGTTGGATAGAAATACTGAGAATGTTCTCTCATTCATTAATAATTTTATCTGATAGTGCTTCCAGATTTTTGAAGACTTTATTCAACAAACAGGTAAGCATAATTACTGATATTTTACTATAACAATAAGCAATAAGAATAACAATATTTGGAAAAGGGCTGGACTTGACGTCAGGAGACCTGGGTTGAAATACAGCTGCTGACTCTAGCAGTGTGATCAAGGGTGAGACACTGCCATATTTCTGAGTCTGTTCCTTCATCCTTTAAGATGGGAAGGATTACTGTGAAGGAAATGCTTTGCAAATCTTAAGACCCTTTTTAAATGTGTCATTTCATTAACATTTGTGAAGCCTGTACTATATACCAGTTATTGTTCTGAATACTGGTCAAAAGAAAGACAAAAAGTCCCTGCTCTAAAGGAGCTCAAGATCTAATGGAAGAGACAATATGCAAATGACTATATACAAAGATACATTCACAGTGGATTGGAAATAATCTCAAAGGATAAGACCTAAAATTACTATTAAATAAACTTGCAGAGAAATTTGTCAATTTACAAAGTATTTCCCCCTTCACTAATCTTTCTCAAGATTTCTACAGAGTAGAAAGGACAAGTATTATTCACATTTTGCAGATAATAAAAATGAGGCTCAAAATGTTGGGTGAATTTTGAGATCAGTTAGTGCTACTTGCAACCCAATTCAGTAATCTCCTCTGCAAAAGGTCCAACACGTGGTCATTGAGCTGCCACTTGGGAAATAAAGCAAATTGCTCAAAGTCACATGACTAGTTTTTGAACTTGTCCCAGAACAGATGGCTTCTCACCCCAGATCCAATATCTTACTTCCCAAGGCTTCTTCTGGTCTTTTCTGTGTGGGTTTCTAAGATTAAGTACTGTGTTGTCCCTCAGCAATGACTCACAGTTCATGCATTACATGGAAGAGCATTAGATGGACAGCCACTGGTGCCAGAGCTGTTAAATGTGTCAATAGAGTTTGGGGAATCATTGGGGTTAGTGAGATACATTTGGAATCTGTATACCACAAAGGGCCAAGTAAAGGACAATGAAATCAAATACAAATTGGAGATAATTAGGTCAAATATTAAGGTGAAATATCATGCTCATCCCAGCATGAATATTCTGGAATGGGTCAGTTAGAATCTTCCTATGAGGGCACTGATGGGCAGGAGAAATGGTGGCTGCAAGAGGAGAGGAAAAGATTGGAGGCATCGGGAATATCTTCATTAAAAAGACACTGTTCCCCAGACAGGAAATGCCTACTATGAACTTTTTGATCTAGCAATGCTGGCCTCTTTGCTATTTTACTAAGAAGACTTCCCATGGCTCTGGGTATTTTTTCTCACTCTTTCTTGTGCCTAGAAGCCTCTCCTGCCTCATATCCATATTATTGTTTCCCTGAACTCCCTGAAGTCCCAGTTAAAATTTAATCTTCTGTAGGAAATCTTTCCAAAATTCTTGTGACTAATATCTTCCCTCTGTTGATTATTTTCTTTTTGTCTTGTATATAGCTTTTTTGTGCTTCTTGAAGTCAGAGACTATCTTTGGCCTTTCTTTGTATCCCCAGTGCTTACCACAGTGCCTGGGACATAGTAGCCACTTAATAAATTCTTATTGTGTCACTGTTACATAAAGTGTGGGATCAGAGTTTCAACTTGAAGGAAAACAATCCATTCTGAAGTTAACTTTAAAAACAAAGGCCTTTTACAATATGCCCTACATTGATTTTGTATCCTTTGCTTAAAGACCTTCATTGAGTAGGTACCTATTCTTCTAATGGTATTTCATTTCTCTTTTAGACAACTTTAATCATGAGGAGTTCAGCTGCAACTTACCTCTCTTTAAGTTCTAGCTTTGGGGTCTTTAAATAAAATTGAATCTCTTTTCTAGATTACAGTCTTTAAATGTGTGAAAATAGATATTACATGTCACTCTTTTAGACTAAACATCCACCGTTTCTTCAATTCAGTATTCTTCTCTCAAGACCCAGTCTACCTGATGCCTCTCTGGTCTTTCTTGCTACTGGCTCACTATCTTAGGTTGTCTTCTATCTATAGATCTCATATAGACATAGTTATTTACATGTTATCTCTGTAATTATAATTTGTGTTCCTTGGGGAACAGATACCGTTTTTTAACTTTTTTTGGTATCCTTCTTATCTAGCACAGTGCCTGGAACATAGAGTTACAAAGTAACTGACATAATCCTCTAATTCCCTAGATTTTTACATACTCAAGTTTGAAAATACCTTTCCTAAAACATGGTGCAATGAACTCGACATAATATTCTAGATATGTTGCCATAGATTGGACAAAGTATTTATATTTTGGTAAATAGTTGAATGTAGAAATAATATTCTCTTAAAGGAGCATTTCCTTATAAAAATATTTATTGCCTTCCTCTAATTTAAGAGACCATTCCAGACTCTATGTCTTTAGTTGCACCTAAAAGCATATCCACATAATCCTATTTGACTGAATAAAAGTAATTGTCTGTGGAGATACAGAGGTTCTTATAACCATATTCTCAGAAGCAAGTCAAATCATATTAATTTGTTTCTAATTCTCAGCAGTGAATACCATTGATTTACCTAACCTGAAAAATATATATCAGTGCTCCAGTTCCTCATGCCAATCCTTACATATTAGCATATTGAGTGGAGTGAGTTTCCACCAGATTCTATTGCTGTTCCAGAAACAGGACATCATGATCTCTATTTCTTGGCTCAGTGTCTAAGACAATTTAAGTATGACAAGTATACACACATACTTACAAGTAAAGAGAGGCACTGATTAACAAGACATAAGGAAAGAGACATCCTCACTCTGTAACAACTTTAAGCAAGGTTGGGAGAGATTGTTAAGAAGCACCAGAAATAAGAAATCCTTGATATTTTTTTATATAATATCAGCTGATTGCTTCAGATTAGGGCAATACATTGAACGCGCATTAGCAAGGATCATAACTGTGGTTCCTTCACTTTCAATGTCATCTTTAGTGAAATCTTGAGCTACTAATGTGACAAAAGAATGATTTAAGCAGTAAAGAGTTCCTCCTAGTAATAAGTACATAATGAGTGGTAATTCCCCTAGAGTATGATGAGATTTTCAAATGAAAGTTCATCATCCATTGCAAAATATTAACAAGGCTATTTTGAAGGGAATATCATAGAAAACACTACTCCATAAAAGTTGAATAGCAAATTCAATGATGATTTAAACTAATGCTTTCCTTAAGCAAATCTATTTATTCTCTGAAATGAAAGAATATCAGCCATTTTCTCTGAGATAACAGGACCATGTATTATATGTGGGCTAGACAGTGTGGAAATATGTTGGATATAGTGCTCAGAACAGCTCATTTGGAACCCAACAAAGTCATTAATATTGCAAAATTTCTTGCTGAAGAAGATCTTGGCAAGAGACTAGGGAAAATATCAGTGAATCACATGCACTCTGAAAGTATATGTTAATTAATGCATGCTAAAGCTCATTGATTATTGATTCAGCCATTAACAGCCCTGCATATTTATTCAGTGGCAAAGACATTGTATCCACTGACATGACAACAGTTACAAAGTCAATAATAGTTGTTGTATTCATGATTTCCTCAATGAGTTTCTCTGAGAGTATCTCTTTCACTAGTGGTATATAGAGAGTGGACAAATACACATTCTGAAGGGAAACTGGAAGTCATAATGTATGCCAAGATATAGCAGAAACAAAGATAAAGAAGAAATACTTTCTCCAGTCAATTTGAACAAGATAGGAAGTGAAGAGGAAGCATAGAATTTGTAGAAGTACACCTAGAGTGAGGCAACTAGGAATGGAATTGAGGTGCTAAGATTTAGAGGAGTATATTGTCCTCCCTCAGTGGTTGACCATGGGCAATTTAGCTATGAAAACATCCAGAACACCAAGGGCCATAGAATTCTGTTTACCAAAATAGTTGTCTCGTGTGTATATATGAAAGACAGTTCTTGGGGATGGAGATCCTTCTTTTTGGTCCTAACCTCTCCTCTGATACTCTAAATTATTTCCTCCATTTTTCTTTCTAACAACACTTTTGACAATTCATTATTTAATCCCAAATCTGACAGAAAAGTATTATTGAAGCAAAGTCAAAGCAAATAATTTGTATAAGAAATTCATATCTATACTACTGGTAACTTCTTTAAATAATCTACTCAAAAGTTTAAAATCTAATTTATTTTATCAACTAAGGAAGAAAGAAGCAAGTCTTTGTAATTGCCTACTATGTGCCAGACAATATGCTAAATATTTAAAAACATTATCTCATTGGATCTTTACAAGAACCTTGGGAGGCAGGTACTATTGTTATCTTTATTTTACAGAGGAGGAAACTGAGACAAAAGTAAAATGATTTGCACAGGTTCACATAGCTAGCAAGTTTTTGCAGCTGGACTTAAACTCAGATCTTCCTGACTTTAGGTCCACCAACATAACCACAGGAGCATCTAGCTACCTCTATCACAGAAATGAAAGTCACCTAATTTTAAAAAAGTTATCCTTAGAATATATATATATTTTCCTTAGTTACCCACAAAGATTAAGTTTAACTATACCCAGCCAAGAATGATCCATGAAACAGCCACTAATGACACAATGATGGTGAAAACAGGTGTCCTAAAGAGGTCAGATACTAAGAATTTCTCGCATACCTAGCGACTTCTGATCATCCTCAGATGAGCTCAGATGAGGGGATCAGGAATGGAACTTTTACCAACTTTGTAACTTTTATCATGCTGGTGAACACATTTTTGCCCCTAAACAAATATGTAGTCTGATATTGTACTGGATTTATTATTTGTTTCCTGGTGTTCTCCAACTCAATACTCATGGTCTGAACAGCCAGAATTCCTCATTATATATAGCATAACATTTTATAAGTAGTTGTCTTGGTTCAGTGAAAAATCATTGGACTTAATATGATTCTTGTGACTTGACTTTAATAATTTGATTCCCTGAACTTGACACTCTACTGCTTACCTTTTTAAATATATACTTTAATATTTCAAAAGTTTTATGGTTACATTGATTTGTGTACACTACCCAAGAATGTAAATCAAAGCCAATCCACATATTTTCAACTTATAAGGTCAATTTACATTAAAAGAAATAATCTTTGTAGAATCCTTAGGATATCATGTGGCACATAACAAATGCTTTTTCTTTTCCTTTTTATTTATGTGATCACAAACGTAAAGACACAATGACTTGATCTCAAATAGAATTCACTGACATTGCATTCTACCAAGGCTGAAACAATTGAATTTATTATTCATTCAATGGGTAATTAATCAACAATCAGTCAAACAATAAACAATTAATTAAAATAGTAAAATGTTAGGTAGGTACTATACTTTCTCTAACTTGGTGGGATCAAAGGTAAACATAATCTACCACTAACTTCATACTCCACAACCATATTCCAATCCAGTAACACTGGTCTCCTGGATCCTTGAAACAAAAATTCTATCTCCTGACTCCAGACATTTTCACTGACTATCTACATTCCTTGAATTCTCTCCATCATTATCTCCATGATCTGTTCTTCATTCTTTTCTTTAAGAACCAGTAAAATACTATCTTTTATAATAAGCCTTTACCAGTTCCCATTAATTAGTACCTTCCTCCTGTTTATTATCTTCAGTTTATTTGATTGCATGTTGTCTCCCTCATTATACTGTGAGATCCTTGAAAAGAAGCAGTTCTCTCTCTCTCTCTCTCTCTCTCTCTCTCTCTCTCTCTCTCTCTCTCTCTCTCTCTCTCTCTGTCTCCCCCCCCCTCCCTCCTTCCCTCCCTCTATCTTTCTGTGTGTATGTGTGTATAGGTGTCCCATCTTTTTATTCCCAATTCTTAGCAAAATGCCTAGCACATAGAAGGCACCTAACAAATGCCTGATGATTGACTCCTCAGATTAGCTCCTCCTGACTCTTCTCATAACCCTACAACAAGTGTCAGTCTCCCATTACTTTAGGTTCTATTTTCATGGGGAAAGATGGGCTAGGATCCCCTCCCATAATTTTATTTGTTTTAAAATTTTGATTTCAATTCATATGTCATATTATTTCTCCAGATGCCTTCATGTGAAGGCTGCTTTCCTGTGTATATCATAATACTGCCAAATAATATTTCATCAAAGCTACTCTAGCACCAGTGACAAAAAGCCATTACTTATCAATACATAGGATACCATGTATATAAGCACTTTTAGATGTAAAAATTCTTCACTGGCTACCTATTGCATATGAGATAAAATGTAATATTTTCATTATGACATCCAATGTCACTAATAATTTGTTTTCAACATACTTTTCTAAAAAATATTATTTCATACCATTTTTCCTTTGATTGTATATTCCAGGAAATCCATATTGTTTTTCTTCATAATTCCATTATTTTTATTGTGCCCAATACCCAAGTTTTGCAAAATTGTTCATGCATTCCATGAAGTCTTAAATTTATTTTCTCTCCTGTTTTTTAAAGATTTCTTCCTTCAATTCTCAACTCAAGACCCAGTTATTCAATGAAACATTTCTTGATATTCCCAGGAGAAAAGTAATATCTTCTTTAAAATGTTCATAGTATTTTTGTTGGCCTTTCCCTTTATACTTCTATAACTCTTATAATTAATTTTTAACAAGCTTTCTCCCTGGTTAGATTGTAAGTGCCTCCCTAGGAGAGTTCAGTCATATCTAGCTCTGTATCCTCAGCTGTTAGTACTATATCTTTCAAATAGAAAATATTAAATAAATGATAAATTTATTTGAATTGAAATTATTAATCCATCAATATTGAGCCTAAACCTGTCTCCTTCTACTGGTATCCACTGTTTCTAGTTCTGTCTTCTGGGGCCAAGCAGAACAAGTCTAAACCCTTTTTTATACATAAGTTCCATAAATTCTTTAAATGTTTAAAAACTTTGATCATACTCCCCCCAAAACTCTTATTTCACAGGAGAATTTATTTAGTCTGTATTATCTGTGGAAGAGAAAAGAAGGTGTTTGGATGGTCAAAGCTAATGTTTTAAGCATTTCCTATGAATTCCTGCAAGGTATAGAGTTCTTAAAAAATGCCTGCCTGCCCTATTGCAATGGTAAATTACAAGTTTATCCTTTCCTTATTGCAAATTATCTTAGCTCTTGGGAGGAAATGCTAGAACAGGTCAAAAGAAATGAAAGATGAAATGAGAAGATGTGAGAATAAGGATGGTAAGGGTATGCCCTCTATTTAAGAAAATAGAACAGCTGACTTCCAGACAGTCCTTCTGATAATTTCTGCTTAAGTAACCTAGTGGGAGGTTTCTGAAAGAAGTACATCACTAAAAACCTATCTTCAAATCACTAAAGAAGGGATTATACAAGTGATATTTTAGGTAATACTGACCATTTAAGCTTCCTTACAGAAAAAAATTCCTGCCTCCAAATATGAGTAGAAGCACATTCATAATATGAATAAGATATGGCTACCACATGCCATGCTGTGGATGCTTTCTCGTTAAAAATCCCCCCCCCATTAGATAATGTCTCTACATTATCTTTTAAAGCAAAAAAAATCGTAAAGCATTTTGTTTGAAGAGTCTATTTTCCACTATCTTATTATGAAGAGCATTTTTATATACTTTAGGTGTGGTTCAGAATAGGTGGTTTCTGAGCTTGTTCACAATTCTAAGATCACATAAAATCTAGGAGGCAGTGTGATGCAGTGGAAAGAACACTGAGCTTGGATTCAGAGGACTTGAGACAGAGCCTTATTTATGATTTTTTTAAAATTCCTATTACCTTGAGAATGTTAATACCATTTTCTATCCCACTTTTTCTTCACCTGTAAAATGAGGATAACAATAACACTTCTCTATGAGCCTATTGCAAATTCTAACAATTTGTTATGATGGGAAGAAAAAAAAATCAGTACACACATATTTGTATACATGTTATAAAGTGGTTTTGATGAGGTGATGGGACCTAGACCCCTAAAAGGAAAAGACCATGTCTTTGAAAGCAACCTAGTCTCTGAATTTTCCATACATTTCAGCATTCCAGATCACTGGTGTTTCAGCCCAAGACAATTTGCTCAGTCCTGAGCACCTAGGTCAAATAGTTAGCTTACCTGATATTCCTTTCACTGTTGTTCTTGGCCCACCCCAGATTATTTACCACTCAATAATGCCATCAAGATTATTTTCACATTTTGCATGGCAGAGCCAAAATGGCAGCTGGAAAGCAGGGACTTGCATGAGCTCCCCACCAGTTACCTCCAAAAACCAATAAAAATGACTCTGAACAAATTGTACCACTGCAGAACCCACAAAATAGCAGAGGGAAGCAGGGCTCCAGCCCAGGACAGCCTGGATGGTCGCTGGGTGAGGTCTATCCCACATGGACCTGGGAGCAGAGGGGAGTGCAGCCCAGTGTGGGTGGTGGCAGGACCAACCAAACCAGACCAGGGAGCTTGGTGGAACCGGCCCTAGTACCCTGAATCAGTGAGCTGTGGCAGTTACCAGAATTCTCAACCCACAAACACCAAAGACAACAGAGAAGGTTAGTGGGAAAAGCTGCAGGGAACAGAGTGAAAATTCACATTTTAGCCACCTCCCTGGGGGCGGCAGGGGTGGTGCAACTACAGAACTACAGTTGCAGTTACTTCCAGCCTCAGGTCCACCTGGTGGGAGAAGTTAAGTGGCAGATCGGAGCAGGAGTGCAGAGCCAGCTTAAGATCTGAGTCAAGTCCTGGTTGGAGGTTCGTGGGGGAGGAGGAGTGCTGCTGTGACAGAGCTGGCTATATAGAAATAGCTCTGGAAACAACAGTGCATCCCCTCAAGCTTGGAACAAAGCACTCTTTACTCTACAAGCAGTCATACCCCAACGAAAAACTCAAGGGTCAAGTAAGTTGGCTGGGAACATGGCTAGGCAGGAATTCAGTCTCAGACTTTGGAATCTTTCTTTGGTGACAAAGAAGACCAAAACATACAGCCAGAAGAAGTCAACAAAGTCAAAGAGCCTGCATCAAAAGTCTGCAAGAAAAATATGAACTGGTCTCAGGCCATGGAAGAGATCAAAAAGGATTTGGAAAAGCAAGTTAGAGAAGTAGAGGAAAAATTGGGAAGAGAAATGAGAAGGATGCAAGAAAACCATGAAAAACAAGTCAGTGACTTGCTAAAGGAGACCCAAAAGATACTGAAAAAAATACTGAAGAAAACAACAGCTTAAAAATAAACTAAATCAAATGGCAAAAGAGCTCCAAAAAGCCAAATAGGAGAAGAATGCCTTGAAAGGCAGAATTAGCCAAATGGAAAAGGAGGTCCAAAAGACCAATGAAGAAAATACTACCTTAAAAATGAGATTGGAGCAAGTGGAAGCTAATGACTCAATGAGAAATAAAGATATTATAAAAAAGAACCAAAGGAATGAAAAATTGGAAGATAATGTGAAATATCTCATTGGAAAATCCACTGACCTGCAGAATAGATCCAGGAGAGAGAATTTAAGATTTATTGCACTACCAGAAAGCCATAATCAAAAAAAAGAGCCTAGATATCATCTTTCAAATTATTATCAAGGAGAACTGCCCTGATATTCTAGAGCCAGAGGGCAAAATAGAAATTAGAAGAATCCACTGATCACCCCCTCAAATGGATCCCAAAAAGAAAACTCCTAGGAATATTGTTGCCAAATACCAGAGCTCCCAGATCAAGGAGAAAATACTGGAAGCAGTCAGAAAGAAACAATTTGAGAGTTTTGGAAACGCAATCAGAATAACACAAGATCTAGCAGCTTCTACATTACGGGATCGAAGGGCTTTGAATATGATATTCTTGAGGTCAATGGAGCTAGGATTAAAACCAAGAATCAGCTATCCAGCAAAACTGAATATCATGCTCCAAGGCAAAATATGGATTTTCAATAAAATAGAGGACTTTCATGATTTCTCAGTGAAAAGACCAGAGCTGAATATAAAATTTTACTTTCAAACAAAAGAATCAAGAGAAACATGAAAAGGTAAACAAGAAAGAGAAATCACAAGGGACTTAATAAAGTTGAACTGGTTTTTTACATTCCTACATGCAAAGATGATGTATATGATTCATGAGACCTCAGTATTAGGGTAGCTGAAGGGAATATACATACATATATATATATATATATATATATATATATATATACATACATATATATATATATATATATATATATATATATATATATATATATATATATATAGAGAGAGAGAGAGAGAGAGAGAGAGAGAGAGAGAGAGAGAGAGAGAGAGAGAGAGAGAGAGAGGGCACAGGGTGAGTTGAATATGAAGGGATGACATCTAAAAAAATAAAATCATATTAAGGGATGTGAGAGGAATATATTGAGACAGGGAGAAAAGGGGAGATAGAATGGGGTAAATCTTCTCACATAAAAGTGTCAAGAAAAAGTAGTTCTGTAGGAAGGGAAGAGGGGGCAGGTGAGGGGGAATGAGTGAATCTTGTTTTCATTGGATTTGACCTGAGGAGGGAATACCATACACACTTAATTGGGTATCTTACCCCACAGGAAAAAAGGATGAAGAATATAAAAAAGAGGGGATGATAGAAAGGAGGGCAGATATGGGTACGAGGTAATCAAAAACAAACACTTTTGAAAAGGGACAGGAACAAAGAAGAAAATTCAATAAAAGTGGATAGGTTAGGAAGGAGCAAAATATCAGAGTCTTTCACAACATGAGTATTGTGTAAGGGTTTTACATAATGATGTGCATGTGGCCTATGTTGAATTGCTTGTCTTCTTAGGGAGGGTGGGTGGGGAGGGAAGAGGGGAGAGAATTTGGAACTCAACATTTTAGAAATAGATGTTCAAAAACAAAAGAGAAATGTTTTTACATGCAACTAGGAAATAAGATACACAGGCAATGGGACATAGAAATGCATCTTGCCCTACAAGAAAGTAAGGGTAAAGGGGGTGGGAGGGGAGTGGGGTGGCAGAAGGGAGGGCTGACCGTGGAATGGGACAACCAGAATATATGCCATCTTGGAGTGGGCGGGAGGGTAGAAATGGGGAGAAAGTTTTTAATTCAAACTCTTGTGAAAATCAATGCTGAAAACTAAATATATTAAATAAATTAAATACATAAATTTTAAAAATAGATTATTTTCACTTTTTATATATAAACATCTGTATCACCACAATTAAGTTGCAGGTTTACTAGAAACCTGGCCCTCTACTATTAGTCTTACAATGAGCCTTGCAACTTGAATAGAAGATGGTTTAAGTGTGTGAATTCATTCCAGGCTGATGCTCACCCTGTACCCTGACATTTTAGGGTTCCAGTAACCCTAAACAGAATCAGTTTGCTGTAGGAAATCATTCCATTCATGTTAATATCAAATACACTCTGATAATTCTCATAAAGATGCTGTGAAATTAGAAAGATAACATACAGACCAATAAATATTAATGTACATTTAAAGTGATAAGATTTTCCCCAAAAAATGAAAAACAGATATTCTTCTTTCTGCTCTCCTTTTGTCACCACCCCTGCAGAAACAAAGGGAGGCTACATAGGAGGGATTGCTTTTATAATCTTAAATTTGTTTAATAAGATGTCATGAGAAAAAACAAGTTCCTTGTTACAAGCCTTTTGGGTTGGAACTTCTCATAAATAGCTATGTTGGTCCACAGACAAAAGACAGAAAACTCTATCTGTCACTATTTTAACAGGAAACAATTTGGGAGAAATTATTGGCCACTGATATAGATTTTAAGACTCAAGGTAACAGCAGAGATGCAGGGAATTACTAGGGTAGAATGCAATATACAATCTGAAATATGGACACTGTAATGAGTGATTTTTTTATTGTTTTTCTTTAGTACAAAAGAGAATTAAATCTGGAGAGGTAAATTCATCTCATCTCTTTCTTTCCCTTTGCTCTGTTCACGAAGGGTATCACACTCTTACCTTAGGGTGCCCTGTTCAGAGCTGACGCAAATTTTAATCTTTTTTTTTTATTTTTTAAAGACCAGCTTTAACCACCAAATCACTATGGCTCTCATTGATTGACCAGCAATAGCCCCCAGCCCAAGCCCTACTTGGTCATTGTTTGGGCCCTGATTGGCAGAAAATGAATGTAAATAGTAAATGTTTCTATTTTACCCAGAAGCCAGAGGGTCTTCCCTTCCAGAATTTTTAATTTTTTTGGCTAGGTAAAGAAGCCATTCTTTACCTCATTTCTTATTAAGCCTTACTCGCTGAGTGGGCATTCCCTCAGTCAAACTGAGACCTTTTAAAGACCATAGCTTGACAAGGTCATGGTCCCCACTGCATCATGGGCCATCTCCAGTTTTCCTGATCTATACCTGTCCACTTGACCCACATGGCTCTTGAGAAGAAAGTGAGGCTAGCAACTTTGCACAGCTCTCCCTCACTTAAATCCAATTCATTTTCAAGTCATGTCATCACCTCTTGGTGTCATGGTCCTCTTCCAAAATGAAGGACAAACAAGAAACACAGAGGAAAATAAAAATTAGAGACATACAGGTAATATCTAACAAACATGGTAACTAGCTAAATGTGAAAGATTAGGGAGAAGGAAGAATCATCAATCACTCAGCCACCAACACGAGAAAAAGCTGGTTTGGAAATTCAATTTGTCATGGTCTGGAGACTGTCCTCTGACAATGAAACTTATAACCTGGCTACTTACTATATGTTACTAGTATCATTTTACAAATATGAAAATCAAAATAGATTCTTCATATTTTTAATAGAATGTTTCAGTCTTACTCCCATTTCTATATCTTGTAGTTGCTCTGTCTTTCAAGGCCAAGCACATGAATCATTTCCTCCATGAAATATTGTGACATCCTTCCACTAATTTTCCACTTGCATGTTGTTTCTTTGTGCTCAGTTATCTCATAACACACTTCCTGTACCATTCCTCTCATTTTCTCATATTATCTCTTAATTACATGTGTTTTTATAAATATATTCTTTTCAAATACATTAAGTGTAAGTAAGCTTATTAGCAATAGGAACCACATTTTATCCTCAGAACCAAGCCCAATGTCTAGGCCATAAAGGCCTTCAACTTTTTTTTTTATTATAATCACTTTTATGAATAAGTGGATAGGGAGACACTGCAAAGGAGATTAAACTTGCTGTGCTAATGACTTCACAGGCAACTTCATAAAAATCACTGTCCTTTTCTGTAATGGTGGATTTCTACATAAAATGAGGTCTTTAGGCCAATAAATTAGTACAACAATGTGGACAGAGTTCTGAACCTGGAGATAAGTAGACCTTTTCTTTTTAATATTAGCTCCGATTCTTCCTCTCTGAGTGATGCTGGGGAAACCAACTAGCCTCCTGGATCAGAAGTTTCTCCATCTTTAAAATTGGTCTGATTTATCTTCATACTGCCTGCTTTGCAGAATAGTTGTGATGAAAGAGCTAGCAGTTCTAGAAATGTGAGCTGTTTTGACTATTAATATCTCTAATGTCCTTTCCAGCTATGATGGATGAATATAGCTATTAGTGCTATGAGTGCATATGATACTATTAATGGACATTAACCCTATAACATGATTCCAGCTAGCAAGAAGAACATTTTGAGAATTTAGATTTGTCCTTGATCCTCTTTAAACTTTGGTGTTGAAAATGCAAATAGCAAATGTTTGTTTTCCATGAACTTGGATGAAGTGAGAAGGCCCATGCTCTTGTCAAGCAGCAGGAATACCCTCTTCCCACACAGTAGAAAAAAATCATGCTCAACGAGATCATTTCAAAATTAATGAGACACATTAAGAAAAGCAGGACTTCTCAGGGTTATCATTTTTGAAAGACTCACATGAAAACATCCCTTGGCAGAGGAAACATTTTTCTTTCATTTTTCTGATGCTAACAAATATGGAATTACAGTTGATTTTAATCATTAATTTGCCAGGCTACTTATTAAACATTTAATTTCCAGCACAGTGGCTAGTCAAGGTAAAAATACCAACAGATGCTTGGCCTAATTGGCTACCACTTCTTATTCACAACAACAACCTGACTTGATACTAGTAGTTCTCTACAATAAAGATTTATGAAGAAGACATTCAAATTGCAGGATCCCTTCTCCTTCCAACGTATCCATTAATGACTCACTGTCATTCAGTTTATATTTTATATTTGGAATTTTTGTTTATTAATTTTTGCATTAAAAATAATTTTCAAATTTTCTCCGTCCCTCCAGTTGCTCCATTTCCTTACCACTGTGAAAGCAGGTAATATATCAATGGGACATGTGAAACTATGCAAAAATATTTCCATTATTGCCATGTTACAAAAAAGCAAGAGATAAAAAGAAAGTCAGAAAGTATAACTTTAACATGGAATCAGAATTTATCAGTTCTCTTTCTGGAGATATACAGCATTTTTCATCATATGTTCATTAGAATTGTTCCTATACATATATACATTTATGTGTGTGTGTGTGCATGCATGCACATGTGTGTTCATGCACACGTGTGTGTGTGTGTGTGTGTGTGCATATCCCCCCCACTTACTTGAACAAATTTAGTTGTGAGTAAGGTTCAAGAGTTGCCTACCCCATCCCATAATTTTCCCCTCTACTTTAAAGGCTCTTCTTTGCCCACTTTTTCTTGTAAGATAGTTTTCCCCATTCTTCTGCTCCCTTCCCCCTTCTCCAAAGGCATTTTTTCTTCCCATTCTCAACTTCTTTTTTACATCATCCCACATAATCAATTCACTACTATGTTCTCTTTCTTTTTAAAATTTTATTATATTTATTTAATATTTTCATTTTCAACATTGATTTCCACAAGATTTTGAGTTACAAATTTTCTCCCTGTTTCTACCCTTTCCCCATTCCAAGATGGCATATATTCTGACTGCCTCATTCCCCAGTCAGCCTTCCCTTCTGTCACCTAATTCCCACCTCCCATCCTCTTTCCCCTTACTTTCTTGTAGGGCAGGATAGAATTCTATGACCCATTCCCTGTATATCTTGTTTCTCAGCTGTATGCAAAAAATAGCTTTTTTTGAGCATCTGCTTTTAAAACTTTGAGTTCCAAATTCTCTCCCCTCTTCCCTTCCCACCAACCCTCCCTAGGAAGGCAAGCAATTCAACATAGATCACACATGTATCATTATGAAAAACACTTCCACAATGTTCATGTTGTGAAAGGCTAACTATATTTCCTTCCATCTTATGCTGTCCCCCTTTATTCAATTTTCTCCCTTGACCCTGTCCCTTTTCAAAAGTGTTTGTTTTTGATTACTTCCTCCCCCTATTTGCCTTCCCTTCTATCATCACCCCTTTTTTATCCCCTTCCCTTTACTTTCCCATGGAGTAAGATACCCAATTGAGTGTGTATGGTATTCCCTCCTCAAGTTGAATCCAATGAGAGTACGATTCACTCATTCCCCTTCACCTGCCCCCTCTTCCCTTCCAACAGAATTACTTTTTCTTGCCACTTTTATGTGAAATAATTTACCCCATTCTATCTCTCCCTTTCTCCTTCTCTCAATATATTCTTCTCTCACCCCTTAAATTTATTTCACTTTTTCAGATATCATCCCTTCATATTCAACTCATCCTGTGCCCTCTGTCTATATTCCCTTCAATTCCCCTAATGCTGAGAAATGTCTCACAAATTACACACATCATCTTTCCATGTAGGAATCTAAACATAATAGTTCAACTTTAGTAAGTCCCTTATGAATTCTCCTTCTTACTTACCTTTTCATGCTTCTCTTGATTCTTGTATTTGAAATTGAAATTTTCTATTCAACTCTGGTCTTTTCATTGAGAAATCTTGAAAGTCCTCTATTTTATTGAAAATCCATATTTTGCCTTGGAGCTTTATACTCAGTTTTGCTGAGTAGATAATCCTTGGTTTTAATCATAGCTTCCTTGACCTCCTGAATATCAAATTCCAAGCCCATAGATCCCTTAATGTAGAAGCTGCTAGACCTTATGTTACTCTGATTGTCTCTCTACAATACTCAAGTTCTTTTTCCTGGCTGCTTGCATTATTTTCTCCTTGACCTGAAAACTTTGGAATTTGCAACAATATTCCTAGGAGTTTTCTTTTTGGGATCTTTTTCAAGAGTCAATAGGTGGATTCTTTCAATTTCTATTTTACCCTCTGGTTCTATAATATTAGGACAACGTTCCTTAATAATTTCTTGAAAGATGATGTCTAGGCCCTTTTTTTGATCATGGCTTTTAGGTAGTCCAATAATTTTAAATTATCTCCCCCGGATCTATTCTTCAGGTCAGTGGTTTTTCCAATTTTTAAGATGATATTTTCTTCAGTGGTCTTTTGGACCTCCTTTTCCATTTTGCCAATTCTGCTTTACAAGGCATTCTTCTCCTCGTGGGCTTTTTGGAGCTCTTTTGACATTTGGGTTAGTCTGTTCTTTAAGGCATTATTTTCTTCAGTATATTTTGCGTCTCCGTTAGCAAGTCATTGACTTGTTTATCATGGTTTTCTTGCATCACTCTCATTTCTCTTCCTGCTTTTCCTTTACTTCTCTTACTTGCTTTTCCAAATCCTTTTTGAGCTCTTCCGTGGCCTGAGACCAGTTCATATTTTTCTTGGAGGCTTTTGATGTAGGCTCTTTGGCTTTGTTGACTTCTTCTGGCTGTATGTTTTGTCACCAAAAAGGGAAACTAGAGTTTGAGTTTTAGTCTGCATTTGAATCTGAGTTCATTTTTGCTGCCTGTTCATGTTCCCAGCCAACTACTTGACCCTTGAGCTTTTTGTCAGGATACAAGTGCTTGCAGAGTAAAGAGTACTTTGTCCCAAGCTTTAGGGTCCAAGCATTGCTGTTTGCATAGCTTCTACTCCACCATCACCCCAGCCTCTGTCACAACAGTGCTCCTCCTCCCCCAAGAACTGCCAACCAGGACTGCAATACAGATCCAAGCAGGGCACTGCAAGAAAATTTGCTCTTGTGCCCACAAAGTGCTCCTTGCATTCCTGCTCTGAACTGCTGCTAGAATCTTCCTACAGTGTGACCCTGAGACTCTGTTAGCAGCTGATGCGGTAGCTCTGGAAGCAGCCTCAGGAATCTCCTGCTGCTGCCACTACCCCTGCTGTACCATCTCTGCCACCCCCAGGGTGGGTGATTGGACCACTCTGAACTCCGTTCCATAGTTCTCCCCTAGCTGCTCTTTGTTGTTCGTGGTTGAGAATTCTGGTAACTGCCACAGCTCACTGTTCCATGGCCCCAAGGCCTGTTCCAGCTGGCTGATTCTGGGTCTGGTCTGTCCTGGCACAGTCACGCTGCCCTCTGCTCTTAACACAGTGTGATAGACCCTTCCAAGCAACCATCCAGGTTGTCCTGGGCTGGAGACCTGTTTCCCTCTGCTATTTTGTGGGTTGCGCAGCTCTAGAATTTGTTCAGAGCCATTTTTTGCAGGTATTTGGAGGGATTTGGGGGAGAGCTTAAGCAAGTCCCTGTTTCCCAGCCACCATCTTGGCTCCACCCGTCTATGTTCTCTTTCTTTATAGAGTTCTTTTAATGTCCTTAATAAGGATAAAGTTCATAAATGCTACTTGTGTCACCTTCCCATAAAGAAAAGCAAGGTGTTTAACCTTATTGAGTCCCTTATGGTTTCTCTTTCATCTTTATCTTTTCATGCTTCTCTTGGGTCTTGTATTTAAAGTCAAACTTTCCATTTAACTTTGATGTTTTCATTAGGAATGCTTAAAAGTCTTGTATTTTATTAAACATCCACATTTGCCCTTGAAGGATTATATGCAGTTTGGCTTGATCAGTTATTCTTGTTTGTAATCTCAGATATTTTGCCTTCAAGAGTTACAAATTACCCATCTCCTGCTCCTTTAAGGTAGTAAATACTAAATATTTTGTGACCTTGACTGTGGCTCTATGATAGTTAAATTCTTTCTTTCTTGCTACTTGCAATATTTGCAAATATTAAACTGCTAAGTCTGCTATTTTGCTGTAATGCTTCTAGAAGTTTTCAGTTTGGTATTCATTTCAGATAATGATTAGCGGATTCTTTAATTTCCATTTTGCCATAAGATTCGAAGATATTTATGAAGTTTTCTTTTATGGTTCCTTGAAATCTGTTATTGAGGCTCTTTTTTTTCATTTTAGCTTTCAAATAGTCTCAAATTTATTAAATGGACCCTCCTAGGTATATTTTCTAGGTTAGTTCTTTTCCTTATGAGGTCATCAACATTTTCTTTTCTTTTTTTTGTGCTTTTGACTGTGTTTCTTGATGCCTCATGTAAGCATTAGCTTCCATTTGCCTAATCCTAATATAAGTAATTATTTTCTTCAGTGGACTTTTTTTAAGCTCTTATTCCATTTGGGCAAATCTGCTTTTTAAAGCAGTCCTTTAGTGAATTTTTGTATCTCTTTTTACTATTTGGCCAAATCTGTTTTTTTGATGTTATTTGATTCAGCGTGTGTGTGTGTGTGTGTGTGTGTGTGTGTGTGTGTGTGTTTTACTAAGCTGTTAATTCTCTTTTCCATAATTTCTTTATTCTTCTCATTTCTTTTCCAAATTTTTTCTACCACTTTCTTTTTCTTTTTTCTTTAACTATTACTGGAAATCTGGTTGGGTTTATGTTAAATTTGATTTTTTTTTCTTTGAGACTTCCATTTTAGCTGTTTTCATGTTGTCTTCTTCTTAATTTGTACATCATCCTTCCCTGCCACCATAGTAGCTTTTTTGGTCAACTTCTTTTTGTTTTGTTTTATGTGCTCATTTTGTCATCCTTTCTCTTGAATTTAAACTTTATGTTAAAAGTTAAGCCCCGCTCATTTGGGGTAAAAGGGGGCACTGGACCAAGCTTGAGACATTTTCAAGTTGCTCTTTTCAGAGCTAGATCTTGAAGTCTTCACATTTTTGGTGCTTCCAAAGTGCTGTGATCTGGGGAGAGGTATGGTTACTGCTCTCTTGGCCTATAGTCTGGTTTTTAACTAGGAAGGACCCCTGCTCCTCTGTGACCACAAGTGTCAGTGTTCCTGAATCCCTGGAAATGTGACGAGGGCTTGTGCTAGATGACCTCTCTGCCTTGGAACTGTGATCCAGAATTGCTTATGGAAAATAAGATTCCCAAAATGTACCATGTCTTATGCCTAGTGCCAACAAAGGGTCTCCTGTCATGTCTTTCTAAAGAGTTGACCAACCCTTCCTTGGGCTCTTTGGGGTGTGAGCTCCTGAAGATACTACTGCTGCTGCTGCTGCTGCTGTTGTCATGGTTGTTTCCAGGGCTTACCTTTGTTGTTTCCTCCAAATGCGCTCAGTGTTGGTTCCCATCCTGGTGTCACATGTCTCTCCTGCCAACCCACTAAGTTGTCTAAAGCTGAAAATGCCTCTCTTCAAACTTTTTTTTTCATTCTGCCATAGAAGAATTTTTTTTGGATGAATTAATTTAAAGTTGTTTGGAAGATAATATTGGGAGAGTTCAGTTGGGTTGCTACTTCTACTCTACCATCTGGTCCCCACTCTTCATATTTGTTTTCTTAACCTTGAAAAATCACCCCATAGTCTGAGGAATGTGATGTAAAGAAAAGCACAAGAGATAAGAGATGAGTCTCAACAATATTCATTCCCTTAAGTGTAAGAGGTGAACAAAGGGATTTTGAGGGACATTAATCATTGGAATCAGGTTTGGGCATCTAGGTGGCAAAGTAGTTGGAACACTGGAGTTGGAATCAGGAAGACTCATCTTCATGCATTCAAATCAAGCCTCAAACACTTACTAGCAACATGACCCTTGGCAAGTCACTTAACCCTGATTACTTCAGTTTTCTTATCTGTAAAACAGGCTGGAGAAGGAAATAGCAAATCACTCCAAAATCTTTGCTAAAAAAATCCCACACAGCTGAAATGAGTCAGCAACAAAATAAGTTAAAATTAGCCCAATACGTTTTTACAATGAAAAAACAAAATCACTGAATATGGAATAAAGGAACAACATCCAAATTCCAATTATGCTGTTTTATCTCTATGTGAATTTGGACAAGTCATTTAACCTTTGTAGTCGTAGGTTTTCTCACCAGTAAAATTAGTGTAATTTGGTGGAATATTGATGCAATATGAAGATCTTTGCCCTCCACTAATAGGCCTATATGACCTGCTTTGAGTTCTGGCCCAGCTCACAGCTATGATACATCCTGAGTCACATAGAACCTATTGAGGGAGGAACTTGCCTCAAGAGAAAGGTTGCTTAGGGGAAGCTTGCTTACAGGAAGACTTTCACACCTTTTGTTACTAAGCTGATTAGTCACTGAATCAATAGGGTTTTGAGGCCTTCTGGCTCTGAGAAGTGTATATATATTCTGAGGTCAGTATTTGCTTTGGGGATTTGCTTATGTGAAGAACCTTTTGATTCCATGGATGGAACTCTGAGTAGCTATTTGTTTAGGGTCCCCTGACTATTCAGATATAGTGTTGTATGAGGGTGGTTGTATTACCTTGTTCAGACAGTGGGAGACCAGTTGGTCTCTGTGCTAATTTCTCTGCTTGTATTTCCTCCACATTCAGGTTGCTTACCTTTCCCCTGAACTAGTGAATGTAATTAAAGTAAGATTGTTGGCCCTTTTAAAGATTATCATTCCTTTAAGAAAAGCTGATCAAATAACCTGTGCTAGCAGGACATCCTGGGTGTATGAAGGTGTTTGCTGTTACATTTAGGAGATGACCTTCCTGCAATCTCCCTAACACCTCTAGATCTATGATGTTTATATGTGTCTGATATAGTGTCTAAATCCTTATCTGAATAATCTTCCTCACACCAAACCATTCTTATCATGTCATTTAAATTACTAAATACCTCAGTAGCATCTTAATAGTTAATAAATAAAGTATATCTCTTGATTGACATTTTCCAAGGCAATCTAGCATATGGTTTTAATTTTGATTTTGACCGTTATTTCATGCTATTCCTCTTCATGTATTCTCTCTTCTAACTCATATGGACTATTCTCTTTTGTTAACTTACTCTACCCTCTTCCATTTACATAGGATATTTAAGATGTTTAGGGTTTTCCTCATATAAATTGGAAGAAACCAATAAAATATAAATGGCTTGTTCAGGTTCTTACATTTAAAAAGTATCAGAGCTGGAATTTATTATCAGGTCCTCTAGTTCTAAATATACTGTTATTTCTAATAAGTGATTATAATGGCAAGCAGGGTGGCACTTTTTGCTGTTCTTTTCTTAAATTTTGGAGTGCTTCTCAGCACTAAGGCAATCAAGTGCATTTCAGTCTTGCCTTTGTTTCAATCAAGAGTCTTTGATTGAATCAGGAGTTTTTGGTGGCTTGCTTAAGTCACAGAAGGCCTAGGTCACATGGGTTTGAGTCACATGGTTGTGATGCCCTCTGACCCTGAAGAAGTGTATATGTGTTCTGAAATTAGAATTTTACTTAGGACTCACTCCCTGGAGCAATGTTATGTGATTTGACCAGATAAGACTCTGGGTAGCTGTTAAGGAGGCCCTGGCTTTGAAAAACTAGATGTGGGGACTTGTCTCTCTAATAAGTATGTATGTATAGCCTTGGTCAGATGGTTAGAAGCCTGTCTGCTGATTTCTGTTATTTTGCTCTGTTTATATAATTTCTGCTTGTAAATTCTGTTTGTGCTTTCTCTGAAATTCAGGGTGCTGATGTTTTCCCTTGAATTAAGTGAATGACATATGCACATTTAATTAAAGTGAGATTTTAAACTTCTTAAAGTTGCTTTCCTTAGAAAATCAGATAAAAGAACCCATGCGAGTAACCCTCCTGTGTGCTGGTGTTATTGGCCTTACACAGCCACAGTAGTGGCAAGTAGCATTGTTATTACAGTGAATGTAATTATATTTGCTCACAAAATTCCCATGCCTGGAATATCAATTCCCCTTTTTGTATTACTTTTGGCTGAATTTCTTCTATTTCTTTAAAAGGGAGTCATCCTGTTGTAGTTGATAGAGAGCCAACCCAACAGAGTCACAAAGAATTAACTTCAAGTGTTGTCTCTGATACACATTGTCTTTGTGATCATGAGCAAGGCATTTAAGTTCTGCCAATAAGTGTTACAAACACTGCTGGTAAGCCTTGGTTAATGGGAGTTCTCCCAATGTAATTTCCAACACAAAAGCACAGATCTAATTCTTTTTTCTCTCCACCCACTTCACTCTCAAAAATATTACTCATTTTCATGAAGCCTTTTTTCATCTTTTCCTTCCTAACATAAGTTCAGACTAAATAGGTCCACTACAATTGTTTTGGAGGCTCAGGTGCAGGATTGTCTGCCTTGCCCAAAAGACATATGTCCCTCTTCCCTAATTTTGGAATACATAGGATCTTTTTTATTCCAAGTAAGGTAAGATTACATAACATTACCGCTTTTGCCAATGTTGCCTAATTTTCTCACTAGTTCTCAGTATAAATATATGTCAGAGGCTCTTTTGATGTCTTTTGTCTGATCTTCATCTTTCCAAGCAGGATGTTTAATTGCTTACGCTAAATACAAAGTCAAGTTGGCAACACATCATCTCTTCCTCATTACAATTAGGTATTTGTGAAATGACATGTTAAATGGTGTTTAAAAAAAACGCATCAACATATACCATTTGAATTTATATTAGGAAGATTTCTAATAAAGAATTATTTTTTCCTAATCATTATATTATATATAAAGTCCCATCCTTACTAAATAAAGGAGACATAAATTGTGTGTTTCATTAATTTTGGAGAGAGAGAGAGTTACATTTCTATACCTGCCAATTAGAGAGAATCAGTTGGGAAAAGAAGGGTGCTGATCCTCCTACCTTCCAAATGTCCAATCCACATTTTGCCAAATTGCTACCACTGTCTGGAAAAGTTCATGGAGGCATGAACAAATATTCAAATGAATTTTCCCTCAGGTTTCCTTTAGTTCATTTTACAGTGGTGAACCTAGACTTAAAAGCCAATGCAGCAAAAGGTCATTCTATGAAAGTCAGAGTAGCACCAACTAAATTATGGATAATCAGTTCATAGTGGAGTTAGAAAGGACCTCATTACAGAGATGAGGAGATAAATATCTAGAGATACTAAAAGGTTGCATATCTCTTCTTGGTTACTTATTTTCTCTCCTTAAGCTTCTCACTCCTTCTCTTTATCCACACATCCTCAGATGAAGAAATTACTTCATGATTCACTTAGATATCTTAGAATTCCCAGTTCTCTTTTTCTTCACATCTAAAATCACATGTGATGATCTCAGGTTTTCTCATTATTTTTTCTAGTCTCTGATGAAGAAATAATGTTTCTTCATAATAAAGATAAACCATCTCCAAACCCTCTTTTCCTTTCTCATCACCTGGTCTAGCAATTTCATCCAAAATAATCCTCCCAACAATCTTCAATCTCTCCCTATCTAATGGCTCATTCTCAATTGCACAAATATTTCCACCTCTCACATTTTGGGAAAAAAAATACCAACATATGGCATCATGCCCTCAAGTGATGATCATTCCTTTTTTTCCCCTTCATTTTATAGTAAGGAAAAGCTCTCTATATACCCATTGCCTCAAACTTCTATTTCCCTACATACATCTCCTCGATCAGTTTCTGTAAAGCAAACTTAAAAAGAGGAGAAACATTCATATGCTTTGCAAGTTCTGCAATCAACAGATTATGTGGTATATGTTGGGAGTTTTGCAGATGACTGTTGATTTACTCATTGATTGCCTATATGATGTTTTGTAGCTTAAAAAGAATATGAACTTGACTTTTTAGTGTAAAGATTTTATTTTCATAGGATAATCTGTTGTTGTTGTCTTTTTTCCCCTTCTTTTCCTTTAAAGGTCTGTGCCCCTTCTCCTCCCTCAAAAAAAGTCAAAGATTAGTTAATACAAATGAATAAATGTCTGATTATAAACTTTCAGAGAATAGACATGTTGGGAGGAGGATTTAATCTATAAAAGTGTAATTGGTAGCCTATCACCTTTGAGGGAAGAGAGTCCAAATATCAGGAAAATTTGACAAAAGGAAGTCACAAAATCTTAACAATGTGACATTATGAGTTAGTTGCAGAATCAGGACAAGACAGCAGGTATCTTGTCTTCCAGCCTGGTGTTATCTTCAACTAGAAAATTGATTCTGGAGGTATCACGGGGGGAAGCCAAGATGGCAGCAGGAAAACAGGACCTTGCTTGAGCTCTCCCTCAAATCCCTACAAACACCTGTAAAAATGGCTCTGAACAAATTCTAGAGCTACAGAATCCATGAAATAACAGAGGGAAACAAGTTCCCAGCCCAGGATGGCCTCGATGATGGCTGGGAAAGGTCTAGTGCACAATGCTGGGAGAAGAGTGTGGCTCAGCATGGGCCATGGCAGGACAGACTAGACTGTGAGTCTGACGGAGCAGGCATCAGGGCCATGACTCACTGAGCTCTGTCAGTTACTAGACATCTCAACCCAGAAATACCAAAGGCAATGGAGCAGGTTAGTGGTAAAACTGCTGGATCCGGGTGAGAGATGTGTGTGGTCCAGCCCCAGGGGCAGTGGCAGCAGCAGGAATCTTTTGGGAATGCTTCCAGAGCTCAGGTAAAGGCTGCTTCTGGCCCCAGGCCCACACAGAGGGAGGAATCAAGTACCACATCCGAGCTGGAGTGCAGGGATTGTTTTGCTAGGGCAGAGACAGTGTTCTCTTGCGTTGCTCTGCTTGGATCTGGGTAGCGGTCCTAGTTGGTTGTTCTTGGGGGAGGAGGAGCACTAGTGTGGCAGAGCTTGCCATGACTGTGGAATAGAAGTAGCTCTGAAAACAGCAGCACAAGGACCCTAAAGTTTGGGACAACACTCTCCATACTAAAAGCAGTCATACCCTGAAAAAAAAGCTCAAGGGTCAAGTAGTTGGCTGGGAACATAAGCAGGCAGCATAAAAGGACTCAGACTCAAACTACAGAATCTTTATTTTGGTGACAAAGGAGATCAAAATATACAGCAAGAGGAAGTCAACAAATCCTACAATAAAAATATGAATTGGTCTCAGCCCATGAAGAGCTCAATAAGGACTTGGAAAATCAAGTGGGAGAAGTAGAGGAACAGTTGGGAACAGAAATGAGAGGATGCAAGAAAATCCTGAAATTCTGAAGAAAATAGCACCTCAAAAATAGATGAAACCAAATGTCAAAAGAGCTCCAAAAGGCCAATGAGGAGAAGAATTCCTTCAAAGGCAGAATTAGACAAATGGAAAAGGAGGTCTAAAAGACCACTGAAAAAAATACTACCTTAAAAGTTAGATTGGAGCACGTGGAGGCTAGTGACTTTATGAGATATCAAGAAATTATAAAACAGAAACAAAAGAATGAAAAAATGGAAGACAATGTGAATATCTCATTGGAAAAACCACTGACCTGGAGAGATACAAGAGAGAACAAGGAGAGATAATTTAAAAATTATTGGAGTGCCTGAAAGCCATGTTCAAAATAAGAGCTTAGACATCATCTTTCAAGAACTTATCAAGGAAAACTGCCCTGATATTCTAGAACCAGAAGGTAAAATAGAAATTAAAAGAATCTACTGATCGCCTCTTGAAAAAGATCTCAAAAAGAAAACTCCTAGGAATATTGTAGCCAAATTCCAGACTTCCCAGTACAAGGAAAACATATTGAAAGTGGCCAGAAAGAAACAATTCAAGTACTGTGGAAACACAATCAGCATAACACAAAATCTAGCAGCTTCTACATTAAGAGATTGAAGGGCTTGGAATATGATATTCTGGAGGTCAAAGGAGCTAGGATTAAAACCAAGAATCACCTACCCAGCAAAACGGAGTATAATACTCCAAAGCAAAAATACAGATTTTCAGTAAAATAGAGGACTTTCAAACATTCTTGATGAAAAGACTAGAGCTGAATAGGAAATTTGACTTTGAAATACAAGGATCAAGAGAAACACAAAAAGGTGAAAAGGAAAGAGAAATCATAAGGGACTTAAAGTTGAAGCATCTTGTTTATATTCCTACATGGACAGATGATACTTGTAACTCATGAGACCTTTCTCGTAGTAGAAGGGAATATATACATACGTACATACATACATATATACATACATACATACAGACATATATATATATATACATATATATATATATATGGATAGATAGATAGATAGGTAGATATGTAGACAGAGGGAACAGGGTGAGTTGAATATGAAGGGGTGATATCTAAAAAAAATTAAAATAAAATCAAGGGGTGAGAGAGGAATATATTGGGAGAAGGAGAAAGGTAGATATAGAATCAGGTAAATTATCTCACATAAAAGTGACAAGAAAAAGCAGTTCTATAGGAAGGAAAGAGGCGACAGGTGAAAGGGAATGAGTGAATCTTGCTCTCGTTGGATTTCACTTATGGAGGGAAAAGCATACACACGCAATTGGATATGTTACCCTACAGGAAAGTAGGAGGGAAGGAGATAAGAGAAGCGGGATGATAGAAGGGATGGCCCATTGGGGGAGGAGGTAATCAGAAGCAAACACTTTTGAAAAGGGACAGGGTCAAGTGAGAATACTGAATAAAAGGAGATGGGATAGGATGGAAGGAAATTTAATTAGG
Organism: Trichosurus vulpecula; assembly: GCF_011100635.1. NCBI lineage: Eukaryota > Metazoa > Chordata > Mammalia > Diprotodontia > Phalangeridae > Trichosurus > Trichosurus vulpecula. The sequence goes on along the minus strand of NC_050575.1, from coordinate 372,172,899 downwards.
TTTTCATAGCCTGGCTCTTATGGAAGTGTTTTGCATAATGATGCATGTGTGGCCTATGTTGAATTGCTTACCTTCTCAAGGAGGGTGGGTGGGAGGGAAGAAGGGAAAGAATTTGGAACTCAACGTTCTAGAAACAAATACTCAAATAAAGATGTTCTTTACATGCAACTGAGAAGTAAGATATACAAGCAATGGAGTATAGAAATTTCTCTTGTCCTAGAAGAAAGTAAAGGGAAAGGGGATGGTGGGGTGTGGGCTGACGGAAGCAGGGCAGACTGGTAAAAGGGCAATCAGGATATGTGCCATCTTGGGGTGGGGGGAAGGCAAAAATGGGGAGAAAATTTCTAACTCAAAATCTTATGGAAATCAATGTTTAAAACTACAAATATTAAATAATGTAAATATGGAAAAGAAAAAAAAAAGAAAAAAGAAAATTGATTCTACATCTCAAAGAAGATGTTGAAAAGGACCTCAGTGTCCAAGTGCTCAGAGGCATATTCAACCAGTAATCCTTTTTGTTGTTGTTGTTGTTGTTGTTTTTCCTGGCAATACTTCTCAACCTTTTGTTTCCATCTTACCAAAACCTTGACATTTGCTCTGGGGACATTGAGCTCTGATAGGTGAGGTTACTTTTTTTTGAACCTTTTCATTAAATTTATTGAGACAATAGTCAAGTTTCAAAAAATAATTAAGAACAATGGAATGAATCATGAGAGAGAAGACGTAAAACCTAAATAAAGAGGAAAAAAAGAGAGAGTGAATAGTTTTTCTCAATCTGCATTCAGACTCCATAGTTCTTTCTCTGGATGTAGCTGGCTTTTTCCATATTGTGTCCTTTGGAGCTGTCTTTGAGTCTTGTATTGCTGAGGAGAGCCAAGTCTATTAGTCATTAAAATCAATATGTCTGTGGTTGTGCGTAATGTTCTCCTGGTTCTGCTCCTCTCACTCAGCATCAGATCTTGTAGGTCTTTCCAGGTTATTATGAAGACTGTATCTTCCCTATTTCTTATAGCACAAAAGTATTCATTACATTCATATACCACAATTTGTTCAGCCATTCCCCATTTGAGGGCCATCCTCTTAATTTCCAATTTTTTACCACCAAAAAAGAGCAGCTATCGATAATTTTCTACATACAGGTCTCTTTCCCAATTGTGTTATCTCGATGTTGCTCTAGGAATGGTATTGCTGGGTAAAAGGGTGTGCATATTTTTATAGCCCTTTGGGCATAGTTCCAAATTGCTCTCCAACAATTTATTAATGTTCCAATTTTTCCACATCCTTGCCATCATTTATCATTTTCCTGTTTTGTCATGTTAGCCAATCTGACAGGAGAGATGTGGTACTTCAGAGTTGTTTTGACTTGCATTTCTCCAATCAATAGTAATTTAGAGGATTTTTTCATATGCCTATAGATATCTTTAATTTCTTCCTCTGAGAACTGCCTGCTTATATCCTTTGACCATTTTTCAATTGGGGAATGACTTGTATTCCTGTAAATTTGGCTCAGTTCCCTGTATATTATAAGATATGGGGCCTTTATCAGAGACATTGGTTGTAAAGATTTTCTCCCAGTTTTCTGCTTCCCTCCTAATCTAAGTTCCATTGTCTTTGTTTATACAAAATCTTTTCAGTTTAGCATAACTGAAATCATACATTTTGTATTTCGTAATGCTCTCTATCTCTTGTTGGGTCATGAATTCTTTGATTTGCCATAAATCTGACAGGTAAACTATTCCTTGCTGTCCCAAATTGTTTATAGTATCATCCTTTATTCCTAAATCATGTACCCATTTTGACATTATTTAGGTATATGGTGTAAGATATACCTCTATGCCCAGTTTCTGCCATATTGCTTTCCAATTTTCATAGCAGTTTTTGTGGAATAGTTAATTCTTAGCCCAAAAGCTGAATTCTTTGAGTTTATCAAAGAGTAGATTGCTATAGTCATTGACTACCACGTGTTGTGTACCTAACCTATCCCATTAACCTTCCACTCTTTTTCTTAGCCAGTACCAGGTAGTTTTGAGGACTGCTGCTTTATTGTACAGTTTAATAAGTGGCATGGCTAGGCCGCCTTCCCTAGGATTTCTTTTCATTAGTTCCCTTGATATTCTGGACTTTTTGTCCTTCCAGATGAATTTTGTTATTATTTTATCCAGTTCTGTAAAATAATTTTTTGGTAGTTTGATTGGTATGGCACTGAACAAGTAAATTCATTTAGGTAAAATTGTCATTTTTATTATAAGAGCTCGGACTAACCATGAGCAACTGATGTTATTCCATTTAATTAGATCTGATTTTATTTGTGTGAGAAGTGTTTTGTAATTGTATTCATATAGGCCCTGAGTTTATCTTGGCAGGTAGACCCTCAAATATTTTATAATGTCTATAGTAACTTTAAATAGAATTTTTCTTTCTATCTCTTGCTGTTGGGCTTTGTTAGCATTATATAGGAATGCTGCAGATTTATGTGAGTTTATTTTATGTCCTGCAACTTTGCTAAAGTTGTTTATTATTTCAAGTAGTTATTTTACTTGATTCTCTAGGATTCTCTAAGTGAGTCCTCATATCACCTGCAAAAAAGTGGTAATTTTGTTCTTTGCCTATTCCAATTCCTTCATTTTTTTCTCCTATAATGCTAAATGTATCATTTCTAGTACCAAATTGAATAATAGGGGTGATAATTGACATCCTTGTTTCACCCCAGATTTTATTGGGAATGCATCTAGATTGTCTCCATTACACATAATGTTTGCTGATGGTTTTAGGTAGGTCTTACTTATAATTTTAAGGAAGACTCCATTTGTTCCTATGCTTTCTAATGTTTTATAATATCTTGATTTCTCATAAAGTCACTAGCTCCCAGTTGCTCCAATCTAAATTTTAAGGTAGTATTTTCCTCAATGGTCCATTGGACCTTCTTTTCCATTTGGCTAATTCTGCCTTTTCAATTCTGCCTTCTCCTCATTGGCTTTTTGGAGCTCTTTTGCCATTTGAGTTAGTTTATTTTTTAAGGTGTTGTTTTCTTCAGGGTACTTTTCAGAAATATTTTGGGTCTTCTTTAGCAAGTCATTGACTTGTTTTTCATGTTTTTCTTGCATCCTTCTCATTTCTCTTCCCAATTTTTCCTCCACCTCTCTAACTTGCTTTTCCAAATACTTTTTGTGCTGTTCCATGGTCTGGGACCAGTTCATGTTTTTCTTGGAGGCTTTTGTTGTAGGCTCTTTGATTTTGTTGACTTCTTCTGTCTGTATGTTTTGGTCTTCTTTGTCACCAAAGAAAGAATCCAAAGTCTGAGACTGAATCTGGGTGTGTTTTCGCTGCCTGGCCATATTCCCAACCAACTAACTTGACCCTTGAGTTTTTCAGTGGGGTATGACTGCTAAAGAGTTCTATGTTCCACGTTTTGGGGGGATGTGCCAGCTCTGTCACACCAGCACTCCTCCTTCCCCAAGAACCCCCAACCCAGACTGGGCTTAGATCTTCAGCAGGCTGTGCACTCCTGCTCTGATGCGCCACTTAATTCCTCCCACCAGGTGGGCCTGGGGCCAGAAGCAACTGCAGCTGTAGCTGCTCCACCTCCGCTGCACCAGGGGCAGTGGCCGAACCCCAAACTCCTTCCACTCCCGCAGCTTTTCCCACTAACCTTCTCTGCTGTCTTTGGTGTTTGTGAGCTGAGAAGTCTTGTAACTGGCGCAGCTCACTGATTCAAGGCACTAGGGCATGCTCCGCCCAGCTCCTGGTCTGGTTGGTCTGTGCTGCTCATGCTGGGCTCTGCTCAGCTCTGCTCCCACCTCCCAGCTCCCAGATCCATGTGGGATAGACCTCACCCAGAGACCATCCAGGCTGTCCTGGGCTGGAGCCCTGCTTCCCTCTGCTGTATTGTGGGTTCTGAAGTTCTAGAATTGGTTCCTGAGCCATTTTTTATAGATTTTTGGAGGGACTCGGCAGGGAGCTCATGCTAGTCCCTGCTTTACAGCCGCCATCTTGGCTCCACCTTGGGTAGAGTATTTACATGTAAAAGTGCTTTGTAATGTTTTTAACAGGAATGGGTGTTGTATTTTATCAAAAGCTTTTTCTGCATCTATTGAGATAATCATATGATTTCTGCTATTTTTTTATTGATATGATCAATTCTGCTGATAGTTTTCCTAATATTAAACCGGACTTGCACTCCTGGAATCAATCCTACCTTGCTGTAGTGTATTATTCTACTAATAAGTTGCTACAATTTTTTTGATAGTATTTCATTTGAAATTTTTTCATCAATACTCATTAGAGAAATTGGTCTATAATTTTCTTTCTTTGTTTTGACTCTTCCTGGTTTAAGTATTAGTACCATACTTGTGCCATAAAAAGAATTTGGTAGGAATCTTTCTTCGAATGCTTTCCCAAATAGTCTATAAAGCATGGGAATTAATTGTTCTTTAAATGTTTAATAGAATTCATACATAAAACCATCTAGCCCTGGAGAATTTTTCCAAGAGAGTTCATTGAGAGCTTGCTCAATTTCTTATTCTGAGGTGGGGTTATTTAGGTAATTTACTTCCTCTTCTGTTAACCTGGACAATTTGTATTTTTGTAAATATTCATCCATTTCCCTGAGGTTATCAAATTTATGGGCATACAATTGTGGAAAAGAATTATTAATTATTGCTTTAATTTCCTCTTCATTAGAAGTGAACTCACCCTTTTCGTTTTTTCATATTGTTAATTTGCTTTTCTTCTTTCTTTTTTTTAATCAAGTTGACCAAATATTTGTCAATTTTATTGTTTTTTTTTCATGCAACCAGCTCTAAATTTTGTTAATTGGTTCAATAGTTTTCTTGTTTTCAATTTTATTAATATCTCCTTTGATTTTCAGTATTTCTAATTTGGTATCTAATTGCGGATTTTCAATTTGTTCTTTTCCTAGTTTTTTTCACTTGCATGCTCATTTCCTTGATCTCCTTTTTCCTCTATTTTATTCGTGTCAGCATTTAGAGATATAAACCTCCCCTAATAACTGCTTTTTTTCTCCATCCCATAAGTTTTTGTATGTTGTCTCATTATTATCATTCTCTTGAATGAAATTATTAATTGTAAATATGATTTGTTCTTTGGCCCACTCATTCTTTAGGATTAGATTATTTAGTTTCAAATTAATTTTTACTTTATCTTTCCGTGGTCCTTTATTACAAATAATTATTATTGCACCATGATCTGAGAAGGATGCATTGACTACTTCAGCCTTTCTGCACTGGATCGTGAGGTTTTTATGCCCTAGTACATGGTCAACTTTTGAGTATGTGCCATATACCCCTGAGAAAGAAGTATATTCCTTTTCATCCCCATTCAGTTTCCTCCAGAGATCTGTAATATTTGCTTTTTCCGAAGTTCTATTCACCTCCTTAACTTCTTTCTTCTTTATTTTGAGGTTAGATTTATCAAATTCGAAGACATCCCCTACTAGTATGGTTTTGCTCTTTATTTCTTGCTGTAACTCCCTTAACTTCTACTCTATGAATTTGTATGCTATACCACTTGGTGCATATATGTTAAATAATGTTATTGCTTCGTTGTTTATGATGCCTCTTAGCAGAATATAGTGTCCTTCCTTATCTCTTTTAATTAGATCTATCTTTGTTTTACTTTGTCTGAAATTAGGATTGCTACTCCTGCTTTTTTTTTTTACTTTAGCTGAAGCACAGTATATTCTACTCCATCCTTTTACTTTTACCCTGTGTGTATCCCCATTTCAGATGCGTTTCTTGTAAACAACATATTGTAGGATTATGGTTTTTAGTCCATTCTGTTATCCATTTCCATTTTATGGGAGAGTTCATCCCATTCACACTCACAGTTATTATTGCAAGCTGTGTCTTTTTCTTCATCCTGTTCCCCTCCCATTTATGCTTTTATTTCTCCCTCCCCTCTTCTGCTCCTCAAAAGAGTTTTGATTTTGACCACTGCCTTCCTCAATTTACCATTCCTCTTGATTTCCCTCAGTTATCTTACCATTTTTCCCTTGTTACTTCTCCCCTTCCTTCTGACCACCCCCCCCACTTTTATTTCCCCTTTCCCCTCTTTCTTCCTGTAGGACAAGTTTGATTTCTATACTTTTCAGAATATGTTGTTCTCTTCTTGAACCAAATCTGATGAGAGTAAAGCTCATATACTACTCTTCTCCTTCCTGTCTTTCCCTCTACTATAATGTGTTTTTGTGCCTCTTCATTTTTTTGTAATTTACCCTTTTCTACTACCTCGTTACCTCTTCTCCCAGAACCCCCCCTTTACATCTCTTAATTATCTTCTTTTATCATTGTATCAGTTATTTTATACTGACACCCACAGTATATGCATATCCCTTTCAGTTATCATAATAACTGTGCTATTCTCAAGATTGACAAACATACATACATATATATATATATATATATATATATATATATATATATATTACATATATAAAATGATATAATCCTATATAAAGATGTAAACAATTTGTACTTATTGATTAACATGGTTTGTGGGGATTTTCCCCACTCTTTATCTTTTTATGTCTGTCTTGAGTTTTGTATTGGAAGATCAAATTTTCCATTGAGTTCTGGCCTTTTCATTAGGAAGGTCTGCAGTTCCCTTATTTCATTTAATGTCCATGTTCTTGCCTGAAAAATTAAGCTCAGTTTGTCTGGGTATTTGATCTTTGGTTGTAGTCCAAGCTCCTTTGCCCTTCACAATATCATATTCCAATTTCTCCTGTCATTTAATGTAGCAGCTGAAAGATCCTGCGTGATCCTGACTGTAGTTCCATGGCATTTGAATTGTTTCTTTTTGGCTGCTTTCAGTATTTTCTCCTTGACTTCGTAATTCTGAAATTTGTCTATGATGTTTCTTGGGGTTTTCAACTTGGGATCTCTTTCAGGGAGTGATCAGTGGATTCTTTCAATGATTGTTTTCCCCTCTGATTCTAGGACCTCTGGACAGTTATCTTTGCTAATTTGTTCCAATATACTTTCTAGGCTAGACTAGATTTCAAGTAGACCAATAATTCTTAAATTGTCTCTCCTGGATCTGTTTTCCAGGTCAGTTGTTTTTCAAATCAGATATTTCACATTTTCTTCTATTTTTTCATTCTTTACATTTTGTTTTACTACTTCTTGATGCCTTATAGAGTCATTAGCTCCCACTTGCTCAATTCTAATTTTTAATGAGCTGCTGTCTTCATTTTGATTTTGAGTCTTCTTTTCCAATTGATTGATTTTACCTTTCAATGTGTCATTTTCTCTGTTTAGATTCTAAACCTCTGTAGCCATTTCACCGATATTATTTTTTAAAGACCTGACTTCATTAGTTTTTTTTTTCCATTTTTTTCCATTTTCTCTTTTACCTCCCTAATTTTTTTTATTTAAATCATCCTTTAGCTTTTCCAGGAATGCTTTCTGGGCTTGAGACCAGTTCACATTCCATTTTGAGGTATCAGATGTGGGTATGGTGTGAATGCTGCCCTCTTCCAACTTGGTATTTTGATCTTCCCCATCTCCATAGAAAGAATCAATGGCCCTCCTTTGTGTGTATGTGTGTGTGTGTGTGTGTGTGTGTGTGTGTGTGTGTGTGCACGCGCGCACTCTTCTTCATGTTGGTTAACTTTTTCTTGGCTTTACAATGGATTTCTGATTTTGGGGCTCAGGGATCTCTGTCCCAGGTTTCTTGTTCTAAAAATTGTGAGCCTAGTTACTGGCTTTGTAAGTTATGATCTTTGGTTTCCTAAGGTGTGGGGGAGGGCTCGTCTGGCTGCCTGAAGTCTTCTCTTCCCCTGGGACTGCAATGGTCTCAGCTATAGTCTGTGATGATGTCTGCTACTTCCCCTAGCTGTGCAAAGGCATGTCTGGGCTCCTGGTGTTGACCTCTGCTGGCTCTGCCCCTCTGGGACTCAGGAATTTCCACTGCTTGGCCACTGTAGCCCCACTTCTGTCTCCTCTATCCCAGTGTTTTTCCCAAGAAATTTTTTGGGTCAGGGAGGAAGGGATGAGAGCCATTTACCTGGCCAATATGCTTCCCAGAAGTTCAAGAAGGTGTGTTTCAAACTTTTGGGCCACAAGCCTCGGGAGTAGATGTCTCAAGGCTGTAGGCTTGTGCTCCTGCCTTTCATCACTTCAACAGACTCTTGTCCTGTGGAGTCCTGAGGATCTCTGCTGGTGTTGGGCACCCAGCTTTCTCCTAGTTGGGATCGTTGGCTGTTTTCTGCAGCTGCTTCCGCTTTGGTTCTGTCTGGTGTAGCTCTGCATGCCAGGTGGTCTCCCAGCCTACAGATCTGCCCTGTCGACCTTTCAGACTCTCCTGGCTTGGAAAGTTGCCCCACTCAGTCTACTAGTGGCTTCTAACTCTGTCAGATCTGCTCAGATTGGCTTTTTTAGAAGTTACTGAGAGAACTTGTGAGAGAGCTCTGGTAAGATGTTTTCAAGTGGCCATCTTGGTTCGGCCCCCTTAGTAATCCTTTTTAAAATCAAAATCTCCAACAGGTAAAATTTACTCAAAAAACTAGAAATGAACTACTTCACAATGTAGCTCATTCCATTTACTTTTGGATAGATTTATTTGGAAGCCTACCCTCTTCCACTCTCATTTTTATATCAGACCTGTATCTGCCTCTTTGAAATTTCCATACAGATAAAAGGTGACATCTGGGAGCCAAGGTAGTGGAATAAGCAGTGAATCACAATAACTCTCCCTCTAAACAACAATAAAATAAGAACCCAAAACAAATCCTGTAACAGTAGAACCAGCAAAGAGATAGCATGAAACAATCTTTTGTCGCAAGAAACTTGGAAGATTGGCAAGAAAGGTCTGTCTTACATAGGTAAAAGAGGAGCTCAGTCCAGAAAAGGAAATATCCAAGTAAACCAGCAGCAAGCCCCACCTCAGCAAACCAGCAGTAGATCCTGAGCTCCAATGTGGTTGAGCAGGCAAACACAAACACCAAGACACCTTTGTGTTACTCAGGGGAACTGGCAGACTTCAGCTGAAAATAACCATATGTTTCAGCACAGCCTCAAGAAAACAGAAGGTTAGACAGAGGTTATGAGTATAAGTTGAATTTGAGGGAATGACATAAATATAATTAAAGGATGTGAAAAAGGAGTATACTAGGTGGAAATTTAAGGTAGAGGTGGAATAGGGTAACTTATTTCACATAAAGAGGGGTGAAAAACCTATTACAATGGAGGGAAAAATGGGAGGGTGTGCAATGGGCACAACTTGCACTTTAATCTCATCTGTATTGGGTTAAAGAGGGAATAATATACACAATCACTTTAATATAGAATTCTATCTTACTGGATAGGAAAGCAGGAAAAGAAGAGATTACATAAAGGTGGGGACATAGCTGACAGAAAAGAGGAAGATGGGGAGGTGGTAGATATAAGCAAAACACTGGTGAGGAAGGAAAAGGTGAAAGGAGAGAGAGGGCAAACAGAAGTAAAAGTACAAAGTTAGTGATCATAGCCGTGAATGTGAAAGAGATGAAATATTTCATAAAAAAAAGAAATGGATAGCAAAGTGGATCAAAAGCCAGAATCCTACATTGGCTGTTTACAAGAAACATGTTTGAAACAGAGAGACACACAGAGAGTAAAGGTGACGAGCTGGAGCAGAATCTATTATGCTTCAGCTGAAGTGAAAAAAAAAAAAAACGGGAGTAGCAATCCTCATCTCAGAAAAAGTAACGGCACAAATAACCTAATTAAAAGAGACAATGGAGGAAACTACATCTTGCTAAAACATACCATAAACAATTAAATAATATCAATACTAAACATATATGCACCAAGTGGTACAGCATCCACATCCTTAAAGGAGAAGTTCAGTGAGTTGTAGGTCATGAACAAATAAGAGACAGAGAGCATTATGAAATATAAAATAGATAATTTTGATTATGTAGAATTAAACAGATTTTGCACAAACAAAACCAATGTAACCAAGTGGGTAATCCACCCACAGCCAGCACCCAGAAAGCTGCCAACAGCACAGGTTCTTTTTATCTGCTTAACTAAGGAAAGCAAGGTGAAGGGGTTCACAAGCTCACTTTAATTGAGCATACAAATATCAGTCACTTAGTTGAGGGAGAAAAGCAAATTACAAAGTACAAACATCAACAGACAGACCCAATACAGATTCATAGTTACCAACATCTAGGTTCAGCCCGGGAGCTCAGAACAAGTGTTGGCCCAGAGTCGTGCCACCACGCTGTAAGGAAGAACTCCAAAGAACAGACAGCCAACCTTTGATTTTTATATCTCTTTCAGCGTCAGGGGTGAGTCACACATGCAACTCACCCACATGACCTAGAATCGTCACAAAGAGGTGAACTTAAACCCACATAGTCTAAAAGCCTCCCCTGTCCCAGACATGTAAACTAGGCCCTCCCTGGAGTTAGCCCCACCTTGGGCCCCACCTTAGTTGCCAATCCACACCCACTAAGATTTTACACCTAATAGGGGTTTGGTCCTGGGGCTTAGCACCTAGTAAGGCTCAATGAATTACTCAAAGGGAACAAAAGCCAAACTATTCAAGGGCACCTGTTGAACTAAGTGCTAAGGAGCCCATTTTTGCTTACCAACACACCAAGATTAGATAGCAGAAAGCTAGGAAACAATCTTTACAGAAGTGTCTCTGATAAGGGCCTCATTTCTCAAATATATAGAGAACTGTGTCAAATTTATAAGAATACAAGCCATTCCTGAGTTAATAAATGGTCAAAAGATACGAGCAGGCAATATTCAGATAAAGAAATCAAAGCCACCTGTAGGCATAAGAAGAACTGCTCTAAATAACTACTAATAAGAGAAATGCAAATTAAAACTCTGAGGTACCACCTCATACTTATCAGATTGGCTACTATGAGAGAAAAGGAAAATGATAAATGTTGGAGATGTGGGAAAATTGGAACACTAATTCATTGTTGGTGGAGTTGTGTACTGTTTAAATAATTCTGGAAAGCAATTTGGAACTATGCCAAAAGGGCAACCAACCTGTGCATATCCTTTGACCAGCAGTACCAACAAAATACAGGTCTATATCCCAAAGATATCATAAAAAAAGAAAAAAGGACATACTTGTGTAAAAAAATCTATTCATCTATCTATCTATCTATCTATCTATCTATGTCTGTATGTCTGTTTGTCTATCTGTCTATATCTCAGCCCTTTTCATAGTGGAAAAATATTGGAAATTGAGAGGATGCCCATCAGTTATGAAATGGCTGAACAAGCTGCGGTATATGAATGTAATGGAATACCATTGTGCAATAGTTGATGATGAACAGACAATTTCAGAAAGACCTGGAAAGACTTGTACTAACTGATGCAAAGTAAAATGTGCAGAATCAGGAAAACAAAAACATTGTACATAGTAACAGCAATATTGTTTGATAATCAACTATGAATGACTTAGCTCTTCTCAGCAGCACAATGATCCAAGACAAATACAAAAGACTCATAAAGGAAAATGCTATCTCCATCCACATAAAGAAATGATGGACTCTGAATGTAGATCACAGTATATCTTCACTTTATTCTTTTTCATATTTTTTTGATCTGTTTCTTCTTTCACAATTGTGACTAATATAGAAATATGTTTTACAGGATAGCATATGCAAAGCTTATACAAAATTGCCTGCCATTTCAAAAAGAGGGTAGTGGAGGACAGGAGAAAAATTTATCACTCAAAATCTCACAAAAATAAATACTAAAAATTGTCTTGATATGTAATTGGGAGAAAATATGAAATATTACTTAAAAAATAAAACAAGCAAATAAAAGAAGCTTCCACCTATTGTTTCTTCTCCTATTTTATGACCTAGTCATATTTCTTTTCCATATGAAAACCAATAACTGCAGGAAGACAATTGTTATGGCCTCTGTAAATATTCTCTAAATTTTGAAATATCCTCAATTTCTTAAATGGATCTTACTAATCATAATCTTTAGTTCTTTCACAATCCTAGACTCCCACTAATCGCCTGACACTGAAGCATCTATGGCTTTCCTAAAATGTGGTTCAAGGAATGATTATGGTTTTCTTGATATAGCTTTTCTAAGAAAGTAGGAAGAGCTTTAGAAGAAGTCTTTTGTTTTTCTTCTTTTGTAAGACCAGCTAGCATGGCACAGTGGATACAGTGCTCAGCCTGGAGTAAGGAAGACTCATCTTCTTGAGTTCAAATATGGCCTTAGACACTGACTAGTTGTGTGACCCAGAAAAAGTCACATGACCCTCTTTTTCTCAGTTTCCTCATTTGTGCAATGAGCTAGAGAAAGAAATAACATACCACTCTGGTATCTTTGCCAAGAAAACCTCAAATGGGGTCGTAAAGAGGCACACAGGAATGAAAACAAACAACCACAGCAAAAAAAAACTTTATTTTTTCAGGATATCAGTTCATTCTAAATCCAAATTTGCACTTTTATAAGTTTCTAGGAATTATATGTAGAATTTTAAGATTAATTTTGTCTGTAGTGTAAAGAACCATGTGCTGACAGTCAAAAATGAGACTAAAGGTCTAGTACTAGTGGTCCCATAAACTTCCTCTGTGAGCTACAGCAAGTTATCTCTCTCTAAGCAGAGCTCAGTTCCCTTTTCTGTACTGTGAAGGAGGGTTAAGCTAGAAGATCTCTGAAGTCCCTTTTAGCAGTACTAGTTAATGTGTTCTAAAAAGATCCTTTTTAGGTCCCTTACATTCTGTGTGTCAAGAAATTAATAGGATCACATAATAATTATAAGGAAAGGATGGAGTGAGGAAAGAGAGAGAGAGAGAGAGAGAGAGAGAGAGAGAGAGAGAGAGAGAGAGAGAGAGAGAGAGAGAGAGAGAGAGAGAGCACAAAAGGTAGACTGACATTTAAATGTAATGGACAGAGAAGTAAATGAGCAGGGATAAGTCAAAGAAAAAAAGCGAAAAATGAATTTTTGTATAACCTGCTAGGGGGTGAATGGGAGCAAGTGAGCCCATCTGGACAGGTTGGTAGAAATATGTGATCACTGCAAGAGGTGGAGGGAGACACTTTAAAGATGAGAAATGAAAATGTCACCAAAATTTGGAGGAAAAACTGCTTCATGGAAGCAACTTAATGAAGTAGAAATAAAGGGCCAACTGTCTGGAGATGAATTATTAAAGGAGGCAGGAAGAACTCAGAGAAGGTATAGCCATACAGAGCAATTACTGAATCTTCAACCACATCTTCAGGTGAACAAAAGAAACTTCTGTGGATGTTCATTCAAAGACTTTAATAGTTTATTCACTTTCAAATATATGTTCATTGAAATGTACATTCATTTATCTTTTTTTGTGTTAAGTTCCACAGCAACATTTATTGGGTTCTTAAAGTGCTGATTTGAGGCCATACTGTATGGAAAATCAAGTTACTCTCACTAATGTTTTCTTAAGTATGTTTCTAGCACAATAGTATAAATTAAGTGATGTTGCTTTCCTGTGTAAGGCTTAAATCAAAGTAGAATTTCTTAAAGATGGTGAAATTCTCCAGGTAATTCTGTTTTTGAGATGGATATTATGCTGATCATTTTTTTTAAATTGCTGCAACTCTGAAAATAGAACTATTTTTTTAAAAAGGATCTTTAAAAGGTAGAAAATAATATGCAAATGAAAAAGCAAATGGATGAAAAACTAGCCATTTTATCAAGTTATTACAGTTGTTTTCTTATTTCCTTGTAAGACTGTAAGTTACATGAGGAAAAAGAATTATTTATTGAAACTTTGTCCAGAATAAAAATAAGTACATAGCAGTTGCTTACAAAATATGTTGAATTTAATTATAACATTAATTGTATAGCAAACTGTATCACATACCATATATTACATATCATGCTATATTATATTAATTTTTATGGTACTATGTTAAACTATATTATGTCTTATTAGCATTATACTAGATATGGCCAATGTAAATATATCTATATATGTACATACATATCTATGTCTATGTCTATATTTATATCTATATCTATAAAATCAATAAGAGAAGAGCAGAAGCTCATAGTGAAAACAGAGGGTTGAGGTAGTGTGTTTTGCCTCCCATTTAGAACAATTGCAATACTATGTTTAGTTCTGGGCATTACATTTTAGGAAGGAGACCAAGGAATGATATCTGATAAGGATAAACTGAGGAAAGTATTTCTCTTAGAAAAGAGATGGACAATTTTCTAAAATTGTCTAAAATTTAGATGGGAAAATGGGATAGGTTTTAACATTATTAATCCTAGAAAATAGAATACATCAATAGTGGATGGAATTAACAGGGCTTTTAATCCAACACAAGAGAGGTAATGGCTTCCTAACAATTAGCACTCTTCAGAAGCAGAATAGGAACTCATTGTCACTAGAGTAATTTTAATAGAAGGTGGATAGTTACTCCTCAATGATGTTTCATAATAGATTAATACTTCTATTATATGTCTTATTACATGAATGTGGATGCTCCTTTGAACTCTGAGTCTATGATTCTAGAAACCATAAAAATGCTATAAATACTTAATTCAGATGAAATTAATTCTATAAATATTTTCCAGAATTTCCATATACATAATAGAGAAAACCTCATCACCCCTGTCTTCAAGGACTATACATGCTATATTTATCATTCTGCCTAGGGAAACATTAATTTTAAAAGATAAAAACAACAGGGAGACAGTTATTAACTAGTGTGAAATTCCATATAGACACACCTGGATCTACTAGAATTCAAAAAAAAAAATGGAGGTTGTTGATTCCAACCATCCAACCATTTATAAATGAAGAAAGTGAGTCCCAGAGAAGATAGATGACCTATAAAGAGCCACACATATAGGTAATGTCAGAAATTACATTTGATTCCATGCATTCCAGATTCAAATATATTACTGATCAGGGATACAAAAAGAAGCAAGATAATCTCTGTCCTTAGAGCTCACAATCTAATGGGGGAGATAACAAGCAATTATACACAAACAAGCTTTATGTAGGATACATAGGAATAATTAAGAGAGGGGAGGTATTAGAGTTTGGGAAAGGCTTCTTATCAAAAAAAAATGTGATTTTGGTTGGGACTTAAAGGCAGACAAGTTAGTAGGTAGAATTAAGGAGGGAGATTCCCTTATAGCCATGGTGAGCAATGAATGAAAATGCCGTAAGCCAAGAGATATAGTGTCTTGTTGATTCAACAGCTTGGAGTCCAGTGCCACTGAGCCAATGAATTTATGTCACAGAGTAAGGTATAAGAACACTAGAAAAGTAGGGCACACATTATTTGACAATTTTAAGCAAGAAAATAACTGACTCTAATCTCATGGTGGTTTCATTTTCTGGTGTAAGAAGACCAGAAATAGAGAAGGCCATTAGATTATGAAGGGATTTGAAGGCCAAAAGAGGACTTTCTCTTTGATCCTGGAGGCCAGAAGGAACTACTGGCTTTTACCGATTAGAAGTTACATGATTGGACCTGAGTCTTAGGCAAATTACTTTCATGGCTGTATGGAAAATGGATGAGTAGGGTGAAAACTGAGGCAGGCAGACCCACCAGCTGGCTATGGCAATACTCCAACCGTGAAGTGATGAGGGCCCATACCAGAATGGTGACCGTATCAAAGGAGGGAGAGGAAGGGTGGTATTTCAGAGATGGCAAAGAATCAGAGATGACTCTTAAGTTGCAAGTCTGAAAGACTGAAAGAGTAATGGTATCTTTGGAAGTAGCAGGAAGGTGGTGGCGGGACCTTAGTGGGAAAGAAAATGAGTTTGGTTTTGAATGTGTTAAGTTTAAGATGTTTACTAGACATTCAGTTTGAGGAGACTGATGGGGAGTTGGAGATTGAGATTGGAAGTCAGCAGAGAGATTGGGGCCAGAATTGTTAGATTTTTACTTTTGTTTCTGTTTTTCAGAATGGAGGTGAAAAGAAAAAAAAAAGACAAGAAGGCATTAATAGATTGATGTCCTACTCTAAGAACAGAGTTGAGATCTACTCAAAATCAAGGAAGGGGCCAATCAGGACAACTCAAGGAGGTGACATAACAAAAATAGACATGTAATTTATTCCTGTTGCTTAGATTCATTGTCCTCATTCTGTTATGCTGCTATGAGGCATACTTGACAGAACGTAGGTTCTATAATTCAATATTCAATCCAATTCAGTTCATTAAATCAAACATGTATTTGTTGATCATATGTATAATCCAGTTTTAAGCATGCTCGGTTTGCTTACTGTGGAGTCCACTATGTGAGTGGGGATAATATCCTTTAAATGGTGGCCCCCCAATACTGTGCTCAATCTTTCTTGAATCTTATATTAAATTTGTTGTAAATATATTAAATATATTAATATATTAATTAAATATATATTAATATAGTAAATATATTAATATATTAATTAAATATATATTAATATAGTAAATATATTAAATTTTTACCTATTCCTTAGTTTGACAGAGTTTTGGGTAACAAGCTCAGGTGGGAAATAGGAAAAATTCAAATAAAAACAGGGAATGTTGCCTGGCCTCAAGGACTCTCTGACAACTTTCTATATTTAGGCAGTCACAGCCTTCCAAGCTACAAATGAACAGCGTCCACATTCGGGCAAAAGGCTATAGAGGTAGCAAATAGCATGAAAGCTCATTGAGCGCAGAAACTTTCACTACCCCCCTCTGTTAAACTCCATTCTTAGCACATTCTAAGGTCTTAATAGGAAAATAAGTCTGTAACTATACTACAAGTGTTTCTGAAACAAACACTACACTTTGTACATGAACAGACTGAAACTTAAGAAAGCTTATGTGAGCAGCCCAATATAATATAGGCAGTAAAAATGAGAGGTCACATTTTAAGTTAGGTCTTTTTACTCGTGAGTCAGGCTTTTTTCTACTGAAAGATAAAATCTTCTTGATAGTATCGTTATTATCCCTGTTTCACAAATAAGGAAAGGAAGGCTAAGAGAAGTTAAAACAATGAGCCTGCTGGCTCTCCCTCTGACTTTCTAGACTTTGCCACTGTGTCGGAAAATGTCATCTTACCCTAGATTTTCCCTCAGCAACTGGAACTTTCTTATGCCCAAAGATCCAACTCTCTCAACAGCCATTTTGGTATAACACTCTGACTTTTGGCCCACACACACACACACACATATATAAATATACATATATATGTATATATGTGTACAGAACTGCAATGATGTTTCAGAAGCAAATAAACATCATTTATTCATGTGAATATATTTTCTTTCAAGTTCTTGTCACTGTCCTTGTTATATGTCACAAAATTCTAGAAGGTTCTGGCAACTAAGCACAAGCTGTATTTGTCCCTACTAAGTTGACAATACTGAGTGTAGCTCCAAGAATGAACTCTGTGTCATGTTCAATGAAATGAATTCCATCACCAGAAAGCTGTCCACTATTTGAGGAAGAATTTTTCAATGACAATTTAAAAAAAAGTCCTACTAATGAGAAATAGGTGGAGTTTCAAAGCACAATGAAGGGAGTACACACAGCAAAATCACTGGTAAATGTTAGATTGTTTCTCTCTATCTCTTTCTTTGTGTTTCTCTGTGTCTCTGTCCATTTCTCTCTGTCTTTGTCTCAGCTTTTCTTTCTGTCTTTCTCTCCTTTCTCTCTCTCTCTCTCTCTCTCTCTCTCTCTCTCTCTCTCTCTCTCTCTTCTCAATTTGGAAGGGGAAAGGGGAAAGTCATAGATGAGAATTTCCCATAGAGCTTAGCATTTATAATTTGGCCACGTGTAGCTGGAACCACGTGCTATGCCTGATAGGTTCTGTGATTCTTGCAGTGGAGGGGGTGATAGGATGCAGGGCTTAGCCAAAAATATTTGTGAATAAGACGTGAAGAGCTATCCGATTTGTTAGTCATATGCATCCAGGAAAGATGTTTTTTTTGTTGTTGTTGTTCTTTTTTTTGGTAGTTTCTTTTGGTGGCATAGCCAATACCAAATAGTTTCTGATCTTCCACTCAAGTAGGAAAGGCTGTATTTCTCCATGTCCCCAGGATCTATGGTGGTTACAAGCTCTTTTTATTTGATTATCTTTATCCATGCATGATACACTTCCCCCTTGGCAACCAGAACCTGATTCAGTAATTCTGGGCCCCTTGAATTCATAAAGTGGGTATCAAGGTGTGTTGGGGATCCTTGAAGAGTTTGGCCTTTGTTTCCTTTGATTAATTCAGTGTCCGAGCCCCAGGCCCAAACCCCTATTAGGTGCTAAGCCTATGTGGGTGTGAATTGGTAAGATGGGGCCCCAGGTGGGGCCAATGAAGGGAGCTGCTAATACCAGAGTCAATTGAAGGAACCTAAATTCTGGTCACTCAGATGATGTTTGATGATGTCTGAAACTGTATAAAAGGAGAAGACAGAGCTATTTGCTAAGGGCTCTCACTCTTGGTGGTGCCCTGATGTGGATACTCTGGGCAGCTGTAATTAAGATCCCTCCAGGTGAACTCAGATATTGATGCTTTTTGGTAACTATGAATTGTATTTGGTCTGTTTGTTATTTGTTTGTATTTGCTCTGAAGTTCAGGGTGCTGGCTTTTTCCCCTGAAATAAGTGAATGATATGTGTATGTTGGATTAAAGTAAGATTGTTAACACTTTAACATTGCTTTCCTTAGTAAAGCAGATCAAAAGTACCTGGGCTTGCAGTGTTCTGTGTGCTGGTTGTTACTGTTTTTTCTCCCCCACAGCAGCTGCTAGCCAGATTGTTGAAACACAAGGCCACTTCTCCAGATTGCTGCTAAGTTATCTGTGTAAGTAGGAGAGCTTTGACTTTAATCCACTATTTTCTAAGGCCTTTGGTTCTAGTTCTATTTGAGCCAGGTATGGAAATTATTACAGTTAAGATAAAAAATTCATATGAATCAATTAACTGATTATTATTTCCCAGTTCTACTTTGTTTGTAGCAGTTTGAAGTAAATGCCTGAATTCATCATATTGCATTCAGGTGTTTTCCTGACTGGTGCATCCCAATTCACTTTCTATTATACAATATTTATAGCACTACTTTTAGTATTCATTCCTTATCAATCAGAACTGAAAGCTCCTCATGAAGACCCTCATTTATCCATATGAATCTTCAGGTATAGCAATATTGCTATTAGAAAGCAAGTTTTTTTCCAAATTAAATTGCCTTTATTTCCAAGCTCTGATATTTACTCTCTTTCTTATTTCTTTCTCTGTCTCTATACCTCACTCACTTTCTCCCTTTGTTTCTATGTCTCTATTTTTCTATTTCTATTTGCCTCTCTTTCTGTCTTTGTCTGTCTGTCTTTTCTCTCTTCTTTTGATGGATTTTCATTTAAATATGATCAAAAAAAATCTGTGCCTTTGGCTTGCTGATAAAGTCTGGCTCAAAGCCAAAAATGCTGTCTTAATAATCTTTGGAGCAGATAGTATCAAGTTGTGCATTAAACTAAAGCTTTGCTTATAGCAAAACCATGTCAGTAAATGAGATAAAGAGCAATCAAAAGAAAATAATGAAAAAGAAAGGAAGTAAATGATAATAAGGATAAATACGGGAGAAAAGGTTCCAATTTGGCTGTCCTGAAACAACTAATATCCTTGGTTTCAAATAATAATAATAAAATTTTGATATAACACTTCAAGCATTTCAAAATTCTTTCCTTGCTTCATCACATTGGATTTCTCAAATTCTCGTGGTGTCAGAGGTGTAATGTTGAACTCAGGTTTCCTGTCTCCTGATCAAACAGCTGATAAATTTTAGGATTGGATTTGGACCCAGATGTTTTTTCACCACCCGGTTACTCAAAATCATATTATAAATAATATAGCATTACATAAGTGAACTATTCACGTATAATAATTATTGTCAAAATCCCCTTCACTTCTTCTATGATAGCCCATTTTATATCCTGTATGGAAAGAAACTTTAAAATACCTACCTTTCTTTCTTTCTTTCTATCTATCTATCTAATTTTTTCTGTACCTAATAACAGTTTAAGAAACAGAATCTTTTTATCAAAGATCTTCCTCAAAGTCCATTCTCCTTATTCTAAGATACTCAATGAATGAATGTTCTACTTTAAAATTGGCTTATCTTCTGAGCCTTGTTAGAAGCAAACTAGCTTAATGTGGATGCACGGAAGTAGAAAGCAAAAGATTCTTCTGTTAATTTATAGAAAATCCTGGTGTTACACCAACTAGCTGAAATGAGTGTCAGATAATTGGGCCTTCATTCTCATCACCATTTTTAAGAAGGTGGGCTGATTATCCATACATGAGAGTCAAAAAAAGTATGAATGAGTAGAGGGAGTTCAGAAAGGCAGTCTCTTTATGTTGGCAGGACAGTGCAAGTGCAATGCCTGCAGTTTGGCACTCTGAATTTTCTCTGCTGGGGTCATCATACCAATGAGGCCAGATTGCTTTGGAGTCATAGATGCATAGCTCAAATACAGCATGAGCTAGAACTGGAAAAAAAAGGAGGAATGCAGAATATGGTAAGAAGTCCCCCAGTGCTACTGGAATAGGATCTGATCATCTTACTCTTAAATATTATCATTCTGATGCCCAAATCCCAATAGCTCCCAAAACTCATTTAAAGATCAAATACACTCAAACAAGTTGAAGTGGGATAATATATCATCTAACACTGTCGTGAATGATCTTGAAAAATCCCAATGACTACATCTGTACCTACAAATCCATTCTTGCATTCTGGAGGAAAGCAGAGCAGTTGAACTCCTTCATAATCACCTATCTTAGAGTTGTTGAGAGCAATTAACTGATTCATGGATTTTCCATCTATTGATCTAGTGGTCTCTATTTACATATATCTTTCTATGTCCATCTACATCTATCTATCTATGATTATCTATTAATCTGTAGATATATGTAGATAGATGTATGGCAAATACTTGGAAAAATTTGAAGCATATAGGAATGTTATCTACATAATATTTTAAGATATACAGATCACTTTCTCAAAACAATCCTATGAGATAAAGAATACTCTTACTTCCTTTTTACAAATGGGGAAACTAAGGCTGATAAAGGTTAATTGAACATTTAGCTTTATCAGTACATTAATTCAAATCAATGCTTTGTGACTTAAATTCTAGCACAGTAAGATAAACACACACACACACACTTGAATTTAAATTGCAAATCTGTTAAAGATATTTATTTCCAAATGATGTCTTCCCAGAGAATATTTAAAAAGAAAGGGGGGGACTGATGGAGAGGCAGAGAGGAACTGGTTTCTTTTACTTTATACCATCACTCCAATAGATGGATATATTCATAAAGTTAGCCAATTTATATCTGGGCTTCCAGTAAATAAAGTAACTACAAGGAAAATTACGGCAAACTTGATAATTTTAATATGCAGTGCATTTTGTAATCATAGTACTACACTGTATATGCTATTTACAACAAATTCAAATAACATCTTACTAATCTTGAGTTTGCTTATCTAGTTATCTCATCCATGTAGGGCACCATCTGCAAGAAATAGAAGTTAGAATTTTCTCTAAGATATCTACATAAGCATCATAAAGGATATGATGTTATTATTATATCTTTTCCTCAGGGAAGCCCTCTAGCTACTTACCCCATAATTTACCTACTTATCTATTATCTACTCTGTTATTTACACACTATTCCAACAAGCTTGGCTATATTGTTTCCCAAATCATATGAAATTGGGAGATGCCAGGACTGAGGAGCGTGGAAGAGGCAGACGCTAGCCTCATGACTGAGGTTAGCTTGTTAGAGAAGGAAAAAAAAAAACAACAATAGAAAACAAGGCCCATAAATGGAAGGAACAAAAACACAAAGAATTTGGGCTTAATTAATATAAAAGCTCATAACCTTCCATGTCTTTGAAGGGCTGGTATGAGGCAGTAAATAGTATTAGTTTATTTTTCAACCTGACTCATGAAGAAAAAGTTAAATTATAAATACTACCCTGAGGGGGCATCAAGGAAATGTGCTTATGGCTTGCCCATGTTGTTGTTGTTGGTTTTAGATTAGAATATAGAATTTCTCACTCGTAAAACTCTTAAGATAAATGAGATATTTCCAGAAGATTAAAGATTGGGAAGACAGTATTTAAGATAATCTGGAGATATACGTGTCTATTCACTAGGCTTTATGTTTATGTAGGGAGGGAAGAGATTTAAGAGAAAATGTAACACAGAAGAAAGAATACCACAGTTGTAGTTAGAGAACATTTGGCTTTCCCATTTTTTTTTTACCTATGTAGCCATGAAAAAGCTTTTTATTCTTGCTAAATATCATTGTCCATATTTATAAAATGAGAGGATCAGACAAGATGTCTTCTGAGCTGTGATCAAACTCTGCCTATGAATCTGATTTACAACATGGCATTATTGAATCCCTCTTATTATTATTCTTCATTTGCATATGACTGCTCTTAATAGAAGCATCACCTCTAGGGAACATGTACACTAGAAACCAATGTTTTCTGCAGCAGAAATGTAGCTCCCAAAGACGTACCCATGCTGTGACTCCCACTCTGGGCAGTTTGTTTGTTGTGGCCAGATTAAGTAATGTTGAAGTTTAAAATAGTTAGCCTTTTAAGCTTTGGAAGGTAGAAGTTCTCAGAAAAAAAAAAAAACCCAAAACCAGAGTGATGTATAAAAGTCACTTAGAGATTCACTTTCCCACTCACTTATTTATTTATTCAACAAATTCACTCAGATAATTGTTTATTAGATGTGAGTCCTTATCCTAGGCATGGTAGGAGATTAAATTAAATATCTCAATGGAACTCCCTCATCTAATATGGGTCTTGTCAAAGTCTTCCAGTAAGTTCAGCAGGAGGCATGTAATTTTTCAATATTATCAGGGCCTTTCTCAATTTTTCTTAGACACAAATATAGCAAATCAGTGATTCATCAAATATTTCTCCCAGTCATGAAACCAGCCCATTTTCTGTTTCAATCATAGATTTCATTGATGGTCTACTTTGCTCTGGCACTCTTCCATAAATCCTAGTTTATAATATGATATCGCCTCTTCAAAAACGCCATGTGACTTTCCATTATCCTGTATATTATCCTGATACTTAATTCTTCAAAGACATCAATATTTTATAATATGATGACATAAAATACCAGAATAATACTGGTATTTAAATGATGAACTTTTTTAAAGGAGAGATTTGGAGTTGACTTAAAAAAAATGTTCATTTTTCCCCAATGTGGAAAAGTCCAAAGCCTTTTGAATGACAATGAATCTCATTTGAAGATGCTGTGTTTTAAGGTTACTAATATGTAAAGTAGACATGAATGTAGTGGAATTTCTACCTTCACAGCATGGTTGTGAGGAAAACACTTTGTATGGCTGAAAAAGCATTTTGGAAATATTATTAGAAGAGGTAAAACATGAATACAAATAATGATGCTACACGGTAGTATGAGGTCAGTGCCCTATGATTAATAGATATTTGATATACAGGTAGTATATGAATGCTGATTAGGATATATAGAGAAATCTTCATAGAGGATATGACATGAAAAAATGACATTAAGGAATCAGTGGAACTTGAGCATAACATCTGTGTTGGTAAGTAAAAAAGCCTCTTAGCACTTAGTTCAACCAAGTGCCCTTGAAGAGTTTGGCTTTTGTTTCCTTTGAGTAATTCAGTGTATTTCATTATTGAGTCTTACTAGATGCTAAGCCCCAGGTCCAAAACCCTATTACCTGCTAAGCTGATGTGCGCTCAAATCTCCCAGGGTTCTAAGGGGAGGGCCTCGTTTACACATGAGTTTCAGTGACATGTCTAGGGCAGCAGGGGCTTTTAGACCACGTGGGTTTAAGTCGCCTCTTTGTGATGATTCTAGGTCATGGGGGTGAGTCGCATGTGTGACTCACCCCTGACCCTGAAAAAGAAATAAAACCAGTGGTTGACTTTCTGTTCTTTGGAGCTCCTACCCACAGCAGTGGTGGTGCAAGTGACTCTGGGCCAGCCCATGTTATGAGCTCCCGGGCTGAACCTAGATGTTGGTAACTATGAATCTGTATTTGGTCTGTCTGTCAATGTTTGTAATTTGTTTAGGGCTATTACTCATGCTGGTGTGCTGATGTGGAGACTCCAGGCAGCTGTAGCTATGGGGCCTCCAGCCTGTAACCCAGATGCTGGGACTTTGTTAAACTCTGGTAACTATGTATTGGGATTTGAATCAGACAAGGTCTGTCTGTCCATGTTTGTACTTTGTTTGTATTTTGCTCTGAAGTTCAGGGTGGTGGTTTTTTACCCTGAACTAAGTGAATGATATTTATATGCTGAATTAAAGTAAGCTTGTCAACCCCTTAACGTTGCTTTCCTTACTAAAGCAGATCAAAAGAACCTGTGCTTTTGCAGTGTTTTGGCAGCTTTCTGGGTGCTGGTTGTTGGTGGATCTTACACCCGCACAGAAGCTGCTAGCCGGATTGTTAAAACAACATCATAGAATTAAAACTTGAAGGAATCTTAGAGTACTACAAGTCTATTTCCTCATGGACTTTTGAAGATAGAGTCAAGATGGCAGAGTAGAGAGAGCACTTAGCTGAGCTCTCCTAATTATACCTTCCCCAAACTGCAAAATAAGACCTCAAATTGAATTCTGGAGTGGCAGAACCAAAGAAAAGTTGAAGTGAGAAAATTTTCCAGTCCAAGACAAACTAGTAATTCACATCGAGATATCTATGATGCCGGAGTGGAGGTGAACAGAAGCTCATATGAATGAAACACCACTGGTGGGACCAGACTGTAACTACAGAAACAGCAAAGGTTTTCGGAACTCTCAAGGCAGAGATAGCAAGGTGACCTGTCAACTTGTTATAAAGAGATTACAGGGGACTCCATGCTAGCACTGGATAAAGGACCTGACACTGTTTGACAAGTCCATTGTCTATACCCACTTCTAGGTCATAGTTCAAGGATGCAGAGAAGGACTTTTGGTCAAGAGGAAATGGGACTCTGAAAGGGATACATTTGACAATTCCATTTACTATATGCACTTATGGATAATAGTTCAAGAGAAGAGAGTGGTACTTTTTGTTAAGAGTGGGCAGAAACCTCAAATGAACGTATGAATTTTGGTACGAAGGGAGTAGGGGCCTTGAGTACCAGTTTTGATTGAAATCCCAAGGGATCAATGGCTCTTCCTGAGTAAGTGTCAATGTGCAGGACAGGAGAGAAGTAATTGCACCTCTCTGCAGATCATACAACCTCAGGAGCTCCAAAATTTCCCAAAACCCAGAACTAGCTTTGAATACAAGGTGAAAAAAAATCAAGCTTAAGAAAAAGGTCCTTTCTCCCCCATGCTGGGGACAGAACACAATTTTAAATAAAATTCAAAGCCAAAAAATAGGAATGAAAAATGAGAAAAAATAAGAATCTGACCATAAAAAAACTACTGTGGTGGCAGGGAAAATCAAGACAAAAACTCAGAAGAAGACAATGAAGTCAAAATAGCTACAAGCCAAGCCTCAAAGATCCACTGTGAATTGCACAGAAGCCCAACAGTAGTACTGAGAAGAGCTAAAATGATTTTGAAAATCAAGTAAAGAAATAAAATCAAGAACATTATGAAAAGTTACTTAACAGCTTGGTAAAACAGGCATAAAATATATTGAAGAAGATTACCACCACCACCACCCAAAATAGAATTGACCAAATGAAAAAAAGGTACAAAAATTTACTAATGAAAGTAACTTCTGAAAAAGCAGAATTGCCAAATGGAAAAAAAAAAGTAGAAACCAACTCAGTGAAGAAAATTATTCCTTTAAAATTAGAAGTGGGCAAGCAGGTGCTAGTTACTCTGGGAAACACCAAGAACCAATAAGAGAAAGTCAAATGAAGGGAAGAAAAAAGAAGAAAAGTGAAATATCTCATTGGAAAAAAAATAACTGACCTGGGACAGATATCAAGGAGTGACCATTTAACAATTATTAGACTACCTGAAATCCATGATCAAAAAGCCTAGACATCATAATTCAGGAAATTATCAAGGAAAACTGCCCCAATATTCTAGAATGAGAGGGTAAAATAGAAATTGAGAAAATCTACAAGCACTACCTAAAAGAGATTTCAAAATAAAATCTCCAAGGAATATTGTGGCTAAATCCAAAGATCCTAGGTCAAAGAGGAAATATTTTAAGCAGCCAGAAAGAAACTATTCAAATACCATGGAGTTGCAGTAAGGATTACACGAGATTTAGCAGCTACTACATTAAAGGATTGGAAGGATCGGAATATGATATTGCAGAAGGCAAAAGAGTTGGGATTACAATGTATTCAGCAAAAATGAGCATAATCCTTCAAAGACTTTAATCATTATAAGCACAATTAGGAATGAGAAAAAAAAAACTGGGCACGGAATTAGTTGATTATTAGAGATGACGCAAAGAAATGGAAAGGTGAGAAAGAGTGGTAACCTGAGAATAAGGAGAAAGGGGAAAAAAAGAATAGAGAAAAGTATCTTGCATAAAAGATACACACAAGAAAGAGCTTTTACAGGGGAGGGGATAATGGGTAGGATGGAGGCAACAGTTGAACTACACTCACATCTAAATTGGTTCAAAAAGGGAATGTGCATGTGTGTACACACATGTATATGTATATATACATACATATATACACTACACACACACACTCACACACAAACTCACATACATAGCCAACAGGGGATATAGGAAGAGAAGGGAACAAGACAAAAGGGAGGTGATTAAAGGGAGGATAAAAGAAAGAAAGCAATTATAAGAATCAAAACAGATTTTAGAGGAGGGACAGGATAAAAACAGAGAAGGATAGACAGAAGAAAATAAGATGTTGGGAAATGCATATTGCGTAATTACACATGTGAATGTGAATGGGATTGACTCATAAAACAGAAGCGAATGGCAGAATGGACTAGAAATTGGAATCTGACAATATGTTGTTTCCAAGAAACACAATTGTAACAGAGCAACACATGCAGCTTTAAAAGAGGCGGGGACAAAATCTCTTCTGCTTCAATGGAAGTAAAAAGGGCAGGGGTAGAAATCATAATTTCAAAGCCAAAATAGACCTAATTAAAAGGGAGTAAGCAAGGAGGATACATCTTTCTAAAAAGCACCATGGTTAAGGAATTAATATCAATAATAAGCATATATGCACCAAATGGCATAGCAGCCAAATTCTTAAAGGAATAGTTAAATGAATTACAGATGGAGGTAGACAGTAAAACAAGGCTAGTGGGGGATATCAACTTTCCCACTTCCAGAGAGAGTACTGATTAACTCTGAACGCAGATTGAAAGATACTTTTTTTAAGAATTCATTTTTTTTATTTTCTTTTTCTCTGTGTGTATTCTTTTGCACCATCGTTAATATGGAAATGTGTTTTGTATTACTTCACATGTATGGGCAATATTAAATTGCCTTCCAAAGGGCAGGGTGGGATGGAGGGAGAGAATTTGGAACTTAAAATGGAAAAAATAATAATAAAATTATTTCACAATTAATAGGGGAATATTTAGGAAAATGAATAAAATATATATTTAAAAATATAATCTTCAGTTTGCAAACAAAGCCAAGAATGTTTAGAGACAAAAGTACTTGCCTATAGTCACCAATCTATTATATATTTGGTTTTGGTCTCAAACACAAATCTATTGAATTAAAATAAAGTCCTCTCCTATCTGTTGCTTGAAGAAAGTTATTTTTAAATGCAACTGGTCATGTGTTATACTCTTCCAGAAGTTGCAGCTTCATGAAAAGTTGATGTTCAGAAATTATATATGTAAGGTGATTTGACAACCTTTAAGTTCTACAGACATGATATACACTATTACTCTGACTCTTCCCCCTCATTCTACGTGTACTTTCATATCAACAACTATGATACTAATATATGTCTAATGGACCACTTTCCATTCCAATCTCAAAGATAATGCAGTATGATTGCACCACTTTGTAAATGCTGACAGCAACTTCAACTGTCCCTATTTATAACAATTGAAAGAAAACAAAAAAATAAAGTTAGGTATCTTACAAAGGATCAGTTTGCAAAGAAGAGATATGAATGAAATTCAGAATTTCAATTTCATTGTTTCAGTCTATCACACATTTAGTTACTTTAGATAAGGTATTTTTTTCTTTTAATTTTTTTCACTTTAATAAAGTAATTGGCATTTGGATAGATGAATCAACTTTAACTGGGAAAGTTGAGTGATACATTAAACTTGATGGCTTCTTGCTATAAGGTGGAGGTCCTAGGACACTGAATGATGCTGTTATCAAAGGAATGCAATGAAAAGGTAGAATGGGAAATATTTACTTGATATCTGTTCAGTATGCCCCAGAAGGAACAGACTGATATTTTTTTTTTCCTTCCTTAATTCAGGAAGGGAAAATACAGAGTGAAGAAAAGATTTTGGATACATATTCAAACCCAACAAGTTAAGAAGATTATCTCAAGGTAGGGAAGGGTGTATTCAGCTATCTTCCCATCAATGTAAAATATAAGCTTACTGAGGGAAGAGTCTATATTGTGTTTTATCCCCATTATCCCCAGTGCCTAACACAATGTCTGGTACACAGTAGGTGTTTAGGAGAATCAGCTAGGTGGTTCAATGAACCCACAGTCAGGAAGATATGAGTTTAAATATG
The DNA here is from genome assembly GCF_011100635.1 of Trichosurus vulpecula. NCBI lineage: Eukaryota > Metazoa > Chordata > Mammalia > Diprotodontia > Phalangeridae > Trichosurus > Trichosurus vulpecula. The sequence goes on along the minus strand of NC_050575.1, from coordinate 372,144,266 downwards.
GCCTCAGATTCTTACCATCTGACTGGCACTTGGCAATCCATTTAGGTTCTATCTGTCTCATTTTCCTCAGTTATAAAACAAGAATAATAATCACTCCTACCTACTAGTATAGTTGTGAGGATTAAAAGTAGGCACTTAATAAATGCATGCTCCCTTGATTAATAAATGTTTATTATAGTAATTAAATAGATTGGAATATTTAACAAATAAGGTGCATATAAGTTATGTAAAAAACACAATTCTTATACATACCAGATTGGCTGATACAAAAAAAATGAAAATGATGGATGTTGCAGGGGATGTGGGAAAAATGGGGAAAAGGGCCTCTTTGTACCAAAAAATATTTGTAGCAGTTCTTTTTGTGGTGGCTACAAATTGGAAATCAAAGGGATGCTCATCAACTGGGGAATGACTAAAAAAGTTGTGCCATATGGTTATGATGGAATATTATTGTGCTATAAGAAATGATAAGCAGGATGAATCCAGAAAAGCTTGGAAAGACTTACATAAACTGATATAAAGTGAAGTAAGCAGAACTAGGAGAATGATACACGCAGTCCAATGAAGAATTGTGAATGACTTTGCTATTCTCCACAATACAATGATACAAGACTATCCCAAAGGATTAATGATGAAGCACACTTTAGAATAACTGATGCCTTCCAAGATGGTAGACCTCCATTGATCCTAGCTCTCTAAGCCATCCTAAAAAGCAGATGCTATGGAAAAGGGACTGATTATCCTGACCAAATGCCACTCGCAGAATAGTCAAATGATCATAGCTAATGTAGCAGGACATCCTGAAGACTTGTAGCAAGTGTCTTGTGAGTCAAACATTACTCCCTCCAACTTTGTCACCATTTTCCCCTCAAACCCAGATGGAATAGCAATTCTCATAATCCTGATTCTATAGTCATCATCATGGGAAGCAACTATTGTGGAGATGCAGAGTGGCAATTACTACTACATGAGCAAAAACCACATCAATTAAATATCCAAAAAAAGGAAGGTCTTGTTACAAAAATCCCTGGTGAAAAGAAATGGTTCATCATCAGAAACTGGTATTATTTCTTTTTCAAATAAAATAGTATTTAAAAAAAGAAGTATTCACATCAATTTTGTTACCATACCCTAAGGCTAGGGAAACCTTTCCATCTTACTTTCAACTGAAACTTTCCACATGTGTTGTTTCCCTTATTAAAGTATGAGCACCTTGAAGGCAGGGATAGATTGTCTTTTCTATTTCTATCCCTAATGCTTTCCTTATTGCTTTGCACAGAGTAAGCACTTAAATAACTCACACATTTATCCTAGATTCAAACTTATCATCATATATTTCTGACAATAGTTTCTTTAGATTTTCTTCATGGATTTTCAGAGATGGAAAATCCATTACCTACTTGTATAGGCAATGTTATTAGATCACTAAAGCATGTAATCTATAAATAAGTTTGGAAGTGCTTCCAACATTATAGTACCTGAAAGATCTTTAATTTAATGCAACAAACAATTATTAAGCACCTACCTGTGATAAGTTATGAGAACACGAAGGCAAAATTGAAACAGTATGATGCTTAAAGTACCAGAAATGGAGTTAGCATGAAAATGTAGGGTGTCAGATTGATGTCATACTTGAATGTCAAATAGAAAATTTAATTGACTAAGGAGGGAATATTAATTTTTTAAGCAGAAGAGTAATATGACTAGATATAAGTATTCAGATTTTTCTTGAACCAGTTGAAGGTTTCTTTTTGCACAATTAAAGACTGTGAAAATTGATATGGAAAAATCTGTTAGAAAGTTATTACAGTAGTCCATGAGAGTAACAATAAGGGCCTGAACTCAAGTAACATTTTTGGAACTGAAAATAAAGAACTGCATTTGAGGAATGTTCAGGAGGTTGAATTGACAGAATGTGATAATAGATAAATTTAAGAACCACAGAGAATGAAAAATCAAACATTATGAATAGTAGACAAAGTAAACCATAGTATCATCATACCATACAGGTAAATGTTTAAATCATAAGGGGGAATAGGTTTTGGAGAAAAAGAAATTAATTGGATTCTGAACATTGAAAGTTCAATATATTGATGGGGTATCTAGGTGGTTAAGTCTGGAATGGAACTGACCATGTGGTTGTGGAGCTCAGAGGTAGAACAAGTGTTGGAAAAATAAATTGTGAGAGCAGAGAACATTCCTCCCAGGCCACAAAAATATAGACCAGGCCGCAGCAAAGTAGGAGCAGGCCTTGGGAGCCACCAAATCAGGAGTGGCAGTAGCTCTTTTTGGAGCTCCCAGGTCACAGATGGTAAGGGGGTTGACTAACTGATAAGAAGGTGATTACAGGGATCCTTTTACATGCTCTGGTGGCAGGATTCTGTTGCTCTGCCCATACTCAGACCTTGGGTTTAATTCCAGGGGACACTCCCAGGATGAGAAGGAGCATTAGCACGTTAGGGGTTACAGACTCAGTGGAGCAAGACCCTCTTTACAGCTCTAGGGTAGAAAAGAGTGCCTGTGGTCACACAGAGACCAGATTATAGACCAGGAGAGGAACTTTCCTCAGATCAAAATTAGATTAGAAATGAAAACTTACAAGTCACTAGAAGTGACTCTGAAAACAGTTACACAAAACCCCTGAAGCTTAGGACAGTGTGCCCTCCACCCTGGAAGCAGAGCCTCTGTAGAGCCAATCTATAAGTGAAAGATCTTTTTGACCCATTCAATAGGCCTCAGATGGGGCCAACAAAGGGAGGCCTGAAATTGGTCTATAATTTTCTTTCTCTGTTTTGACTCTTCCTGGTTTAGGTATTAATAACATATTTGTGTCACAAAAATACTTTCATAAGACTTCTTCTTTGCCTATTTTCCCAAATTGTCTGTGAAGTGCGGGAAATAATTGTTCTATAAATGTTTGATAGAATTCACACATAAAAACATCCGGCCCTGGAGAATTTTTTCCTAGGAAGTTCATTATTGACTTGCTCATTTTCTTTTTCTGAGATGGGGTTATTTAGGTATTTTGCTTCCTATTTTGTTAACCTGGGCAATTTATATTTTTATAAAAATTCATCCATTTCCCTAAGGTTGTCAAATTTATGGGCATACAATTGGGCAAAATAACTCCTAATTATTGTTTTAATTTTCTCTTCATTGGTGGTGAGTTCACTCTTTTCGTTTTTGATACTGATAATTTGGTTTCCTTTTTTTAAAATCTAATTGACCAAAGGTTTATAAATTTTATTGTTTTATCATATAATGAGCTGTTAGTTTTATTTGTTTGTTCAATAGTTTTCTTGATTTCAATTTTATTAATATCTCCTTTGATTTTCAGTATTTCTAATTTGGTATCCAATTGGGAATTTTCAATTTGTTCTTTTCCTACCTTTTTCAGTTGTGTGTCCAATTCATTGATCTCCTTTTCCTCTATTTTATTCATGTAAGTATTTAGAGATATAAATTTCCCCTAAGAACAGCTTTTACTGTATCCCATAAGTTTTGGTATGTTGTCTCATTATTGTCATTTTATTGAATGAAGTTATTGTTTCTATGACTTGTTCTTTGGAAATTGAAACAATTCTGAAGTGCTACCTCATACCTATCAGATTGACTAATATGACAGAAAAGGAGAATGACAAATGTTGGGGGGGATTGGGAAAAATGAGACATTAATGCATTGTTGGTGGAGCTATAAACTGATGTAACCATTCTTTAGAGCAATATGGAATTATGACTAAAGCGCTATAAAACCATGCTTACTCTTTGACTTAGCAGTGCCACTAGGAGGTCTGTATCTAAAAAAGATAAAAACCAAAGTAAAAAGGACCTAGATGGATGGAAATATTTATAGCAGTTCTTTTCTGATGGCAGGGAATTGGAAATTTGGAGGATGCCCATCAATTGGAGAATGGAAGAACAAATTGTGCCATGTGGTTGTGATGGAATATTATTGTGCTATAAGAAATAATGAGCAGATTGCTCTCAAAAAACCTAGAAAAACTTAGTGCAAAATGAAATATACAGTGTAAACAGTGACGGCAATATTGTAAGATAATTAGGTGTGAATGACTTAGTGATTCTCAACAATACAATGATTCAAGACAACTCTGAAAGACTTATGATGAAAAATGTGACCCATCCCCAAAGAGAGAACTGATGCCATCTGAAAACAAATTGAAATATATTTTTTTACTTTATTTTTATTGAGTTTTTTTGTTTATGTTTTCTTTCATCACATTACTAATATGGATATATGTTTTGCATGACTACATGTGTATAACCTATATAAAATTGCTTGCCTTCTCAATGGGGAGAGAGGGGAGGGAGAAATAGAATTTGGAACTTAAAGTTTTAAAAATGAATATTAAAAATTGTTTTAACATCTTATTGGGAGAAATAAAATACTATTTTTAAAAGAAAACAATTCAAACATTTTTATGATCTATATTCAATGTCTAAATTTACCTTTTCTCATCCTGACACCAAATATGAGGTAATCATCCAAATTGACTTTCACAGAACAAGATGCAATAATATTCACTCATATTCATCCTTGCTAATAGAACTATTTGAGAATCTCAAGGGTGCTTCAAGACTCCAAAGGTCAATAATATCTATAAGCTCAGTGATACATAAACTAAAACATGTTTTGAGTATATTTTGGCACAGCTCATGGAGTGCGTGGAACACTGAATATTTGAAAGAGGTCGCATGCAAGGAAGAAACATTCCATATTCAGATCCATTAATCTTAGAATTTTATACTTGGGTTAGTGTTTGCTTCAGTATTCATCTTAGGCACCAATACATGAGCCAAGAATGTCATTATGTTGTGTTGGTGAATATTCTTAATTAAGTAGTTTTATCACATTGATAGTAGAGAATTTTATAGCAGGAAGAGCCCTTTGGACAATAAGTGTTAAAATATAAAAGAGTGAAGATGGAAGGGATTCTAGGATTATAAAGTCATATATTTAAATTTGGCAGTGACATTAAATGTTATCTAGTCCAATTCAAGAATTTTATAGGTGAAGAAACTGAGCTTCAGAATAAATAAATGACTTGTCCAAGGTCGAATAGCCAGTTTTAGGCTAGCAGTGAAAGGCACAAAATCAGGCAAGAGAGGTCACCTGGTAACATCTGTGTTCAGCAGTTAAAGGATTGCATTCATCTCTGAATCACAAAACAGTTGTATTCAGCCAGATAATTAGAAGAAAAAGGTCTCACAATGCTACTATTTAAAAATGAACCTTTCATCACAGTTCTTTGGATGAATATTTATGCACTTTTGGAAGTAAATTGGAGGGATTCAGTTAAGGGCCTTCTTGTAAGGGACAAATCTCTCTACATGGGTTGGGTAAGTATTTCTAAGGGCTAAATTCTCCTCTGAGTGATTGATTGCATTTCCCTTACCTTCCTGTTGACAGGTTTACTAGGTGAGTGAGTGGAGATTGGGCTGGAGTGCAGCTTAATGTTTCTGAGTTTCCTGAATTCTGTCCATACGCTATAGCATTTGGGTGAGATCTGCTACAAATTTGCACTTTCTAATAAGTAGAGACCATATCCATGAAACATGTCTTCTGGGTCCATCACTCCTCCCCAAAGTTAATTTCCTATAAAACATCCTTTATGTGCCTTGGAAGCCTGATGATTCTATTTTAAAATTTAAAGGCTTAAATGATGGTGCTGGTACAATAATCCAGAATTTCCCATTTCTCTAATAACTTCAAATAATTCTAATTATATGTTTTGTTTTTTTTCTTTGTTTTCTGACACATATTGAACTTTCTGTGCCCAACTGCATACCAAAAACTTCCTAAATAATAAGAAATGTCTAAAAATACAACAGAGTGCCTGAAGGAAGGGGAGAGAGAGAGAGGGAGAGGGAGGGAGGGAGGGAGGGAGAGAGAGGGAGAGAGAGAGAGAGAGAGAGAGAGAGAGAGAGAGAGAGAGAGAGAGAGAGATACAGAGACAGTCAGAGACAGAGACAGAGGGAGATAGACAGAGAGACAGAGAAAGAAGAGGAGAAGAGAGGAGAGGAGTGAGAAATAGAGACAGAGACAGATATAGAGATGGAAAGACAGAGAGATAGAGATAGGAAGATAGAGAGAGTTGTTCATATCAGGAAAGGTCTACTAGCAAGAGGAATATGATCATTTGCCAAGGATATTACAGAGTAGAATTCTGTTTAGGCATGAGTTTGATTTGATGGACTCTGAGGTACTATGACTTTTAGATTTGCAGGTAAGAAAACACAAAAGCACTGACAATCACAGAAAATATAAAGAAAAGAATCTATGAGATTATTATTTTTACACATCAGGAAATTGTGGCCTAGTAAGACTAATTAGCTTTAATGTCACACAGCTAATATGTAGTCAAACTGGGATTTGAACCCAGGTCTCATGAATTCACAGCCAATATTCTTTCTACTGTACCTTGTTATTTCATGTTAATGAATGTGACAACACATGTTTGAGTAATTTTATTTGACATTCTTAGATTTTTACTTCATTCGGGGTAAAAAGAAGAAAGAGTAAGTTGGACTAAATTCGCAAAATGTGAGAAACACCAGGAAGAAAATCTAAGGAAAAGAAAAACAAACTCATTTTAAGTAAATGGCATTGATTTTTCCAATGGTCTGGCTGAGGCATCAGTCTAGGGGGACTCTAATTGGATCTAACATTCTTATTGGTTTATAGCATCAGAGAACATGGCTAACCCAATCGAACTTGGCATAACAAGGTGGCATGTTTGTCTCTGGAGAATTAACACACAAAAAGTCACCTTATTAAAAAGTGTGCTTTTCTTTCTGCTGACTCCAATAACTTACCTAAAAGAAGAATGCTTGTCCTAGTATATAAATTCACTGCTCATTTGCAAGCTATTTTATTTTTATGACTACTCCATGCAGAAAAATAGGAAAAATATAAATGTATCAAGTAGATTGTGACAACTGCTGATCTGTTGCTGCTCTAAAATCATTCATTAATCATTTCATGCATGTGTATCCTACTGAATTTGAAACTCCTGGATATTTTGGTTCAATATCAGGAAAGATGATGAAGGGATTTGCAAACAAAAATCATGAGATTTATAGTGGAGTGGACCTTAGAGATCAACTTAGCTAAACTCCTCATTTCATTATTAGGCAATGGAGACCGAGAGAATTAAAAATGTCTTATTTAAAGTCACATAGCTAGTAAGGATTCAATTTCCTATCTTTTAACTCCAAATCCAACATGTTCTCATGACTAGTTGATGAAACTGGAAATGCTGAATTTGACAAAGAACACTTCAGTGAAATCAGTCTTGTTGTATTTGTAGAGTCCACTACAGAAGAGATTTCAGCATTGTTTTCCTTTGATTGATCAAGAGAAATAAGAAAGACTGGTTGAAGTTAATTGGGGTCAGAGAGGAAATAAATATTTGGTTGAATATGAAGAAGTACTTCCTAACAGAGTCATCTAACATTATAATCCATTGCCCTAAGAGGCAGGGATTTCTCCCATCAGTGAAGGTGTTTAAGTAGAGACAGGATGATTTCTGTTTAGGACCATTGTTAGAGAAATTCAAGCTTATAATTGGACATTCAGAGCAAATTAAAATTTATAATTGTGGTAGAGAGTTGTATAACCGCCAACTAAGGCCAAGATCTATGATAGTCCTTGAAAACTAGACATGTAAGGCATAGGTATCAAGAATGCAGCAGATTGTGAAATATGGGTAATGAGGTAACAAAATGAGAAGTTTGTTGTTGTTCTTCATTTGTATTTGTGTCCAACTCTTGGTGAATCCATTTGGGGTTTTCTTATCAAATATACTGGGGTGGTTTTGCCATTTTCTTCTCCACCTCACTTTATACATGAGCAAACTGAAGAAACAGGGTTAAGTGACTTGCCCAGGGACACAGAGCTAATAAATGCCTGAGGCCAAATTTATGAGGATGAGACTTCCTGACTCCAAGCAAATTCTATCCATTGTACCACCTACCTGCCCTAAATAAGAAATTAGCATGTGTAAATGAAAGAAAACTACTAAATGAATTAACCGAAAGCCAAAACAAGATAATCAGGAGCAATTAAAAAAAAAGTGTGCCAGATAAGAAAAGCCTAAGTTACAACCATGGAGAAATGTAAACTGAGAAATCTAAATTTGAAAATATAATTTTTGAAGAATTTATGAAGAACCAGGTATAGTTCTTGATTGGCCAACATACATCTGGTTTATTATGCTCACTCCTGAATTCCATCTATTAAGAATAACTTTGGGAAACTGGCGGTGATCCCCAGGCCTCCCAGACCAGGATAGGAGTCTGTCAGAGTTATGCGTGCATCCACAAGAGCAACTATTCCTGAGGCTTGCAGCCTGCAGTCTAAAGGTTTGAAACTCGCCTTCTTGAACTTCTGGGTGCTATGATGACCAGGTAAAATGGCTCTCATCCCTCCTTTTCTAACGCAGAAAATACTCCCTCAGTAGAAATCCTGAAGTAGAGGAGTCAGAAGTGGAGTTTCACTAGCCAAACAGCAGGAGTTCGGGTGGTGGAGCCAGCAAGGGTCAACACCAGGAACTCAGAGGTGCCTTTGCACAGGCAGGGGAAGTGGCAAACACCAGGACAGACAATGACTGATAACACTGTTACTACAATTTGGCTAGCATCTACTGTGGCTGTGTAAAACCAACAACCACCAGCATACAGAATGGCTGCTAAGTAACTTTAAGGGGTTAACAATCTCACTTTAATCCAACATACAAATATAATTCACTTGGTTCAGGAGGAAGCCAGAAACCTGAGGTTCAGAGAAAATACAAACAAATTACAAACATACACAATATAAACAGGCCAAATAACAATTCATAGTTACCAGGAAAGCATGAATATCTGGCTTTACAAGCCAGGGGCTTTTCAAATGGCTACCCAGAGACCCACACCACTCTTCCAGTGATTGAGAGCCCCAAGGAAAAATGCCAGCCTCTCGAGTTTGTATATTCTGCTCAGGGTCAAAGGGTGTCAAAACATGTACCTCACCCACATGACCTAAAAGAGTCACAAACATGTGACTTAAATATGTGTGGCCTAAAAGTTTCTGGCATCACAAATGTGTGACTCAAACCCCTTGAGGTAAGGAGGTCATCAAAGATTCCTGATTTAATCAAAGAAACAAAGGACAGACTCTTCAAGGGCACTTGATTAAATAAGGGCTAAAAGAAAACAGTAAAAGAACATTCCACCTTGGTTGCTGATACAACCACCCATGATGTAGCACAGCCCTAAGGGAAGGGGAGACTTCCAGCAGCCAGACCACCCCTCCCCCAAACCTCAGAAACCAGAGGCCATAGAACACAAAGCCCCAGTTCCCAACACAAGAAGCATGGGATAGAGCGCACTGGGCCCCAGAAGCAGAGGTCTACTTTAAAGCAAAGAAAAAGATAACCAACATGAAGAAGCAATCCGGAAAGCCTAGGACTATTGATTCTTTTATAGGGAAGATCAAAATATCAATTCAGCAGAGGACAGCATTGATACTATAACTACATCTGAAACTCCAAAGGGGAATGTGAACTGGTCTCAGGCCCAGAAAAGATTCCTGAAATAGCTCAAGGATGATTTCAAAAGCCAAATTAGAGAGGTAAAAGAAAAAAATGAAAAAAAAATCACTGATGAGATCAAATTGTTAAAAAGTAAAATTGGTGAAATTGTTAAGGAGGTTCAGAATCTAACTGGAGAGAACGATGCCCTGAAAAGTAAAATTAACCAAATGGAGAAAGAGGATCAGAAGCTAAATGAAGAAAACAATTTGTTAAAAATTAGAATAGTAAGGAGAAGTTAATGACTCTATGAGGAATCAAGAGTCAGTCAAACAAAATCTGAAGAACAAAAAAAAATAGAAGAAAATATGAAATATCTGATTGGAAAAACAACTGATCTGGAAAATAGATCCAGGAGAGACAATCTAAGAACTACTGGTCTACCAGAAATCCATGATGAAAATAAAAGAGCTTGGATAGTATCTTCCAAGAAGTCATCAAAGATAACTTCCCTGAGGTCCAAAAAAAAGAGGGTAAAACAGTCATTGAAAAAATCCACTGAAAGATCACCCCTTGAAAGAGATTCCAAATTGAAAACTCCAAGGAATATAGTAGCCAAATTCCAGATTTATCAGGCCAAGGAGAAAATACTGCAAGCACCAGCAAGAAACAATTCAAATATTGCTGAACTACAGTCAGGATCACGCAGGATCTTGCAGCTTCTAAATTAAAAGACAGGAGGAATTGGAATATAATATTCAGAAAGTCAAAGGAGCTTGGACTACAACCCAGCAAAATTTAACATATGTTTTTCAGGCAAGGAGATGGATATTCAATGAAATAAGAGAATTCTGGACCTTCCTGATGAAAAGGCCAGAGCTCAGTGGAAAATTGGATCTACAAATACAAAACTCAAGGAAACACAAAAAGGCAAATGGGAAAAAAGAACCTTGTTATTCAATAAGGGCAAATTGTTTACATCCTTATATAGGATTATATATATATATATATATATATATATATATATATATATATATATATGTGTGTGTGTGTGTGTGTGTGTGTGTATATGTCAACCTTGAGAATTGTACAGTTAATAGGACAACTGAAAGCATTATAGCATTATACATAGACTGAGGGTGTCAGTATAAAGTAACTGATATGATGATAAAAACATAATTTAGAGGTGTAAAGGGATCGTTCTGGGAGAAGAGGAAAGAGGTGGCAAAAAAGGATTAATTATATCACCTGAAGAGGCACAAAAACATATAATGGGGAAAAGAAGGGAGGAAGAAGAGCACTATTTGGTCTTTACTCCCTTTGAATTTCGTTCAAGGAGGGAATAACACACTCTGATAAGTGTAGAAATAAAACTTTCTTACAGGCAATAGAAGGGGAAAAGGGAAAGAAAAGGGGGAGTAGTTAGAAGGGAAGGAAGAAGTAGCAAGGAGAAAAGAGTAAGATAAAGGAGGGGAGTCAATAGGTAGGGAGGGAAAACTGAGGAAGGCAGCTGTCAAAGGAAAACTCTTTTAAAGAATGGAAGTGAGAAGGGAGAAATAAAAGCATAAACAGGAGGGGAAATAGGATGGAGAAAAGACACAGATAGCAATCATAATTATAAATCTAAATGGGATGCACTCTCCCATAAAATGGTGGCGGATAGCAGAATGGATTAAAAAAGATAATCCTACAATATGTTGCTTATAAGAAACAAATGAGAGACAGGGGCATACATGCAGGGTAAAGGTAAAAGGCTGGAGTAGAATATATTCTGCTTCAGCTAAAGTAAAAGAAAAATGGGGTAGCAATCCTAATTGCAATCAAAGCAAAAACAAAGTTAGATATAATTAAAAGAGATAAGGAAATACATCCTGCTAAACAGATATGCTCCAAGTGGTATAGCATACACATTTTTAGAGGAGAATTTAAGGAGTTACAGGAAGAAATAGCCAGCAAAAATATACTAGTGGGGGATATCAACCTTCTCCTCTCTGAACTTGATAAATTTAATCTCAAAATAAACAAGAAAGAAGTTAAGGAGGTGAATAGAATTTTATAAAAGGTAGATATGATAGATCTCTGCAGAAAACTGAATGGTGATTAAAAGGAATATAAAATTTTCTCAGTGGTACATGGAACATTTTCAAAAATTTACTGTGTACTAGGGCATAAAAACCTCACAATCCAGTGCTGAAAGGCAGAAATAGTCAATGCATCCTTTTCAGATCATGATGCAATAAACTTATCTGTAATTAGGGACCATGGAAATATAAACTAAAAATCAATTGGAAAGTAATTAATCTAATACTAAAGAATGAGTGGGCCAAAGAACAAATCATAAAAAAATTAATAACTTCATTCAAGGGAATGACAAAAATGAGACAACATTCCAAAACTGATGGGATGCATCAAAGGCTGTTCTTAGAGGAAGTTTTATATCTCTAAATGCTTACATGAATAAAATACAGAAAAAGGAGATCAATGAAATGGGCATGACAGTGAAAAAGCTAGAAAAAAACAAATTGAAAATCCCCAATTAAATACCAAATTAGAAATACTGAAAACCAAAGGAGAGATTAATAAAATTGAAATCAAGGGAACTATTGAGCTAATAAATAAAATTAAGAGCTGGTTTTATGAAAAAAAACAAATTAATAAAACTTAGGTCAATTTGACTAAAAAAGGAATAACATTGTACCCAAATTAATTTACTTGTTTAGTGACATACCAATCAAAGTACCAAAAAATTATTTTATAGAGCTACAAAAAAAATAATAACAAATTCATCTGGAAGATCAAAAGTTCCAGAATATGATGGGAATTAATGAAAAGAAATGCTAGGGAAGGTGGCCTAGTCATACCATATCTTAACCTATATTTTAAAGCAGGAATCAATCATCAAAACAACTTGCTACTGCCTAAAATATAGAGTGGTGGATCACTGGAATAGGTTAGGTATATAAAACACAGTAGTCAGTGACTATAGTAATTTACTGTTTGATAAACCCAAAGACTCCAGCTTCTGGGATAAGAAGGCACTATTTGACAAAAACTTCTAGGAAAACTGGAAAATAGAATGGCAGAAACTGGGCATAGACCAATATCTTAACTGTACACCAAAAAAAGTCAAAATGGGTTCATGATTTAGGAATAAAGCCTGATGGTATAAGCCATCTGGGTGAGCAAGGAATAGTTTACCTGTTAGTTTAATGGAGAATGGAAGAAATTATGACAAAACAAGAGATGAAGAGCATTACAAAATGCAAAAGGATAATTCTGATTACATTAAATTGAAAAACTTTTGTACAAAGCAAATGCAACCATGGCTAGGAGGGAAGCAGAAAACTGGGCAATAATTTTTAGAACTAGTGTTTCTTTTAAAGGCTTTGTTTCTAAAATATGTATATAGAGAACTGAGTCAAATTTATAAGAATACAAGTCATTCTCCAATTAATAAATGATCAAAGTGTATAAACAGGCAGTTTTCAGAGGAAGAAATTAGATATTTATAGTCATATGAAAAAGTGCTCTAAATCACTGTTAATTAGAGAAATGCAAATAAAAACAACTCTCAGGTACTACATCTCTCCTGTCAAATTGGCTAACATGACAAAACAGGAAAATTATAAAGGCTGGAAAAGATATGGGAAAATTGGAACACTAATGCACTGTTGGTGGAGTTGTGAACTGATCAAAACATTCTGGAGAACAATTTGGAACTATAGCCAAAGAGCTATAAAAATTAAAAAACAAACAAAGTATAAAAAGGTATGCCCTTTGACCCAGCAACACCATTTCTAGGGCTATGTCCCAAAGAGATCATACAAATGGGAAAAGCACCCGTGTGTACAAAAATATTTATAGCAACTCTTTTTGTGGTGGCAAAAAATTGGAAGTTAAGGGGGATGTCCCTCAATTGGGGAATGGCTGAACAAGTTGTGGTATATGAATGTAATGGAATACTCTTATGCTATAAGGGATGATGAACAGGCAGACTTCAGAAAAACCTGGAGAGACTTATATGTACTGATACTGAGTGAAGGGAGCAGAACCAGGAGAACACTATATACAGTTACAGACACATTTTGTGATGGCTAACTTTGATAGACTTGGCTCTTCTCACTAATGCAAAGTTTTAAGACATCTCTAAAACACTCATGATGGAAAATGCTATCCACATCCGTAGAAAGATTTAAGGAGTCTGAATATAGACTGAAGCAAACTATTTGCTCTCTCTCTCTCTCTCTTTTTTTTTGTTTTGTTTCTTCTTTCTTGTGGTTCACTCCGTTGGTTATAATTCTTCTTCACAACATGACTAATGTGAAAATATATTTGATGTGAATGTAAATGTAGAGCCTATATTGGATTGCATACTGTCTTGCAGTTGGGGGGAGGAAAGGGAGGAGGACAAAATTTGGAAATCAAAAGCCTGTGGAATTGAATGTTGTAAACTAAAAATAAATAAATTAATTTAAAAGAAAAAAAAATATAACATTGACAATCGGGAAGCTATCCAGAGAACAGGGTGAGAAGTCTTAAAGTGATGCTCTTCAACCAAGCTATCAAAGTTAAAGCCCTACCTGTGGGCCACATGCAACCCACAACAACCCTATGTGTGGCCAGAAACGAATGTAATTGAGAAGTAGTTTAAAAAACCTGAAAACACAATTCACTATGCATAATGTTAGCATTTGGTTTTCATGTCAATATGCAGCCTATGAGGGAACTGTTTCAATGTGAGTTTTCCACCATTGGTCTAAAAGGCAATTACCCAAGAAGATTAATTTTAGAAAAGAGAGAAGTGAGGAGCAATGTAAAAATTGTCATCACCTATATGAAGGAGTATTATATGGAAAAAGATTTAAACATATTCCGTTTGGATTCAAAGGGTAAAAATAATACAAATGGTCATCACTTGAAGAGAAGTAGATTTTAGTAGAGGAAAACAAACATACAAAACTTCTGAACAAATGAAACTACTTAGAAGTGAGATGAACTGAGATAAAAAAGAAAAGTTTCTCTTTCATAAGAGGATTGTAAGGGCAGAATGGAAGACAACTTGTAAGCAACATTTTAGGGAGGATATTATTTGCACAATGGAAAGGCTATGGGTTAGATAAGATGCTGTGATATTTTTTTTACTCTGAAATCCCACTATTATATGAGCATTCTTTCTGAAACCTCAGGTAGAGTTTAGATGCCTAATATATTAAATGGCCATAGTACAGAAACCCAAATCCCTAATGTGGACTATACTTTTGATTATCACATATTAAGAATAACATTGACAATCTGGAAGGTACACAGAGAACAAAATTCAAGATGGTAAGGGGCCTCAAAATGATGCTCTACATCTGTTAATGTAAAGCCCTCATCTGTGACTCCTGATATGCAAAATATGTGCATACACACATACACATTTTAAAATCAATGAAAAAATTAAAAACAAAATCTGTTATTACTTCCTTTTCTATCCTTTCCCCTAAAAGAACCAAGAACAGACAGGAAGAGTATGAACTGATGTACTGTATGAATGAATTGTAGTTCTGTCATTATCATAGGCAATGAACAACATTCTATAGGAATGTAAACTTCCCCTTATATTTTCAGTAGAATCTTTTTGTTCACTTTAATAATATCTAGCAACAAGAGCTGGCATGATAGTAACAACTTTGCTAGAAGATGGATATTACAAGTATCAAATATTCCCCACTTTAAAGATAAGAGAATTGAGGTTCAAATGAGGATTGTGACTTGCTCCAAGTCTCACTATTTGTGGCAGAACCAAGGCTTCACCTCCTATTTTCTTATTCCAAGTCTTCTGTTATTTCAACTGTTCACCGCAGGCTGCCTCCTAAAATTGTATCCTAGTTCTGTCCTTGGCAAGAGAAGGTTATCCAGAGATTTTATCAGGGAAAATTCCATTTGGATGAAAGGTGCTTCAAGCATCAATTAGTTGAACTTGAACAAAGGAATGGGTGGTGACCAATGTCTGTGGCACAGGACCAAGGTTAGGTAATCCCTAAATCCAACCCAAAATAAATTCCAATTATTGTAACCTAATAGCACTGCTGGACAGATAGGTCACATATCCTCATCATTTCAGGCCATGGAGGAAAGAGCTGGCAACACATTCTCTCTCGAGGGAAGGATTCTGACAGGTTTTCTATGCCAAAGAAAAGAGCCCAGATGGAGTCCCACAGGCCTATGCCATCTTCTTGGCTGGCCTACATGGCTGTCATTCTCTCACATCTGTCTCTTCAGAGAGAAGGCAAAATACGTCTCCATACCTCTCCTTCTAGCAGCTCCCAAAATAATTTTGCTTTATGGACTAGTTTTCTTGAAGAAGGTCTTAAAGCCACTTGATCTCTACATCAAAAACAAACCACTTCCTGCAGGATATCCATTTTATTTCCTGTCTGCAGCAGGTGTTATTGTTAACAAATCTTGAACAAAAAATCTTAGAGCTACTATAAAAAGCAAAGCTTTAGAGGTTTTATGTAATTTTCAGAGTAAATGGCATTAAGAAACTTGCTCCTGCACCTGCCTACTCTTGGAATTTGCATAAGTATTCCTATCTCTGCAAATGGAACATGGCATTTGGTTATGTTTAAAGGAAAAAAAAAGAGGCTGTGTCCATCTGTAAGGCATCTGCTGAAAGAGGCAAGCTCTCAGTTCTGCCTAATTACACACAAAAAAAGAAGATATGACTTGGAATTTGATTCTCAGTGAATTTAAAATGAAAAAAAAATGAGAGAGAATGGGTATAGAATTTTTCCCCTAAATAGTATGTGTCCACTTGGAAGGGTAACTAGCCATACTGTGTTTAGGCTATGTGAGAAAATTACTACAATATTGTTTAGAAACTCTCTTGTTATGTTGTATTCAAAATATATTATGTTAAAAAGATGTTAGGGTGAATCTAATGAGATGAATAGAATAGGAACTGATATAAAGAGCTGCATAATGTAATTACTAGATTGCTAGACCTGGAAACACTGGGTTACACCTCTGATGATTACTATTTTGTGATCCTTGATAGGTCTGATAACCTTTATGTACCTTCCTCAGCCCCCTGCATTTATCTATTATTCATAAATGGAGTGTGTTTTTTCCATCAAGGGTGAGACTTGCTGAAGTGGGAGATCCTTAGGCTGAAAAAAATAATGGATCCTTATTATATTGGCCTATATATGGTGCTGTATATATATATATATATATATATATATATATATATATATATATATATATATATATATAATGCTGTAGTGTCAGAATTTGAAAGTTGGAAAACATTTATATGGATTTTTTTGATAATTCTGAATTAAGCAGACATTCTCTTTATAAGTGATAAGAAGGGGATATCTAAACTCTACCTGAGGAGTTCAAGTCATGAGGAAATACTTCCATGGAATCCAAATATACTTTTTGACCAGCTGTAGCTGTTAGAAAAAAATCTTTATATTAAACTCATATCTGATTCTCTGACTTTCATTCATTTGATTTCATGCTTTGCTTAGTGTTTTTATAGGAGAATGTCTTTTGATTTGGTTGGCCAGCAGAAGTTGGTAGATGCTATCAATGCATCCAAGGAAAAAAGAAGAAAAGCAAGAAAAAAATCATCAATGAAATATTCAGAAAGTCAAAGGAAGTTGAGAAGTGGGCATATATGAAATGGGCAAGGAGGTTTTGTTAATATTGTGTTAAAATGTAATAAATATTAAAATTGTACATAAAGCTAAAAAATAAAAAGATACACTTTCCTACTGTTCACTGAGACTCATATTAATACCCTGTTCTTTTGTTGCCTTCTCTGTTCTGTGCAGGAAACCCTTCCTTGCCCCTTCACATGTAATTTCATGGTTAATACAAATCAAGGAGAAAGCAGGATAGTCATAGTATTCCTCAATGACAAACATAGTCTGAGAAGTTAGTTCTACTCTTCACTGATTTCTTTCATCTCATTTCTAAGTAAAATTCATAGCAGATCACAATCTCTACCAAGCTCTGAGCAACACTGATCACGGATTGCAATACGTTCCAAATGAAGTGAGGTTTGGTGACAAATAGCCTTCACCAGTAGTGCTTTTTTGGGATCAATGCCACTTCTGTTGCTGGCAAAAGCAGTCTGGGAGCAGTCTTTTGCTCCCAAAAGCAGTCTGCTGGAGATCCCTATTGGGCTACACTAAAAGTTTTCACCTAGAACTATACTCAACACTCCTCAGGTGGGCAGAATAAAGCAGAGGGTAGCAGAGCTTTTAACCTTTTTACTGTTGACACAAGAGACAGTACTTTGAGTGCCCGTCATGGATTGTGAGGACAGAGGTCTAAATGAGCTTTGCCATTTTCTACCTAAATGAAATTTGACAAGTCACTTTAGCACTCTATGTCTCAGTTTCCTCATCTGTAAAATAATAGAATTGGACTCGGCCTCTAAGTCTACCTTACATCTCAGTTCTGGAAAACAACTAATTTCTTTTCAATGCTTATTTTAAAATGTTCTGATTGCATTGGCCTTTTTTTCCTGTCGAATCACTTTTTTGGATTATATTCACCTATATATCCACTAAAAATCCCCAAGTTTTTCTGTTTAACATGAAGTATTGTTACCTCTACTTCTTAAGTTTATTTGCATGAGTGATGAAGAAGAAGGTAAGGTTCACCTGGAAAACAATTAGTAAATCACAGAATTTTAGTGGGAAAAAGGTTCCTAAAATGTCATATATTCTAAGACCTATCTGAATGGAAATTCCTTCTAAATTACAGAGAATATAGCTAACTTCTGCTCTAGTATCTTTAATGACAGGAAATTCATTCCCACATAAAGCAGATTATTCCATTGTTTACAATTCATACCTATTCATTAAAAGTTCATTTGTCAAGCTGACATCTATCTCCTAAGTTTCTCACTGGATTTGCTTCTCAGGTCAAAATATTTTTTTAAAAAAAATCTGGTCCCTTTTCCATGGACAGTCACCCTGGATATTTAAAGACAATGATGATGCCTACCTCCTACCTCATCTCTACCATAAACATTCTCAATTCCTTCAACTTTTGTGGTCATATGAGGGTTTCAAGTAGTTTTATGGTGTTCATCACTCCTTCATGAGTGTAATCCTGCTTATTATGTGACAAACATAATGATTGTAGTTGTCTAGATAAGGTCAGACTAATAAAAAGAAGATTATTATATAAAATGTGACTGTCTCTAAATAAATTCTGTACCTAATTTCCCCCAAAATTCTTTTTAAAGTTATATACTGTTAACAGGATTTTACTGACCCAGTCTCTAATCTTAGAATGATAAAATAGCAGGCCAGAGACAAAGTGTCAGTAATCAGGTAGCCATTTAATTAATTAGTTTCATTATGAAGAACAAATTTGCAAATCAATATTTCCCTGAATCGGAATTCTATCTACCTTGATGAAGTAAAGACAGAGATTATATACAGAAAACATAAGGGGAAGGGAGGGGGCAAGGCGGATTACAAACGATGTTTTGCAGGTCCAGAGTGGTTTCCGAAGACCAGCTCAAAAATCCAACAATATTAAAGTTTTGTGTTTTGTCCTTTGTTCTTGAAGAGAACCATGACATGAGGGAATTGATGACATGAGTTGTATTGAATTGGATTTGAGTGAGGAAGTCACTGGCCTTACTTTCTCCTGAGAGCCATCTGGGTCCAGTGGCCAGATATAGATCTGGGTGACTGGAAATGGCCCACGATGCAGTGGGAGACTTTGGCCTTTTTAAGCTAAAGTCTATATTTTGTGCTGGATATTTGGATATACCTAATTTCTGCCTGATTTCAGGACAGCTCAGGGTAGTCACTCAATAAATCATGTTAACATAAAACACAAAAGAGTTTATATATATATATATATATACACACATATATATGTGTGTGTGTGTATGTGTGTGTGTGTATATATATATATATACACACACATATATATGTGTGTGTGTGTTTGTGTGTGTGTGTGTATATATATATATATATATATATATATATGAAACTAATATAACTAATGTTATATAGATCCAAGTTCCAAGTAGGAGAAAGTACAGGCCATGGCAAAGATAAGAATACTTAACAGAAATACAGTCTTCTCACACTTTACTTTCCTACATGCCTGTTAGCATCTGGCTATACTGGCTTAATTGATTTTCCTCAAGAACAACACTCTGTCTCCCATCTGCCTTGACCGTGGCTCTCCCTCATGCCTGGAATTCTCTCCCTCCTTCCCTCCACCTCTTATCTTTCTTCAAGATTTAGCTCAAATCTCAGCTTCTACTGAACATCTTCTCTTCTGAGATTGGCTTCCACCTATTCCATATGCTGTGTATTAAAGGTTTTAATGCAGTTTTAAACTGCAGTACAGTAAGACTTTTGGGAAACCCAATAAAAGTGACAGAAGACTGTTCATGCCCTCAAGGAGCTCACAGTCTTGTGAGGGAGACAACAAGCAAACAAATATGTACAAACTAGGTACAGGATAACTAAGGAAAAAAAATAAAAGAGGAAAGACACTAGAATTAAGAGAGGGTGGGGAAGGTATCTTGTAAAAATGTTTAAATGTTTCATATGTGTATATGTTGTCTAGATTGTAACTTCCTTGAGTGCTGAGACTATATTATATTTTTTTGGTGAAACTTTCTTGGCCCTCTTCCTCTCCCTTTTCTTTCTTTACTATGTTGCCACAGCGTTACTCTAGAAGTGGTATGGTTGACTTGTTTAAGTAAGATAAGTATATTTAAGAGATTCTCTTGACTAATTGGATTGTGAATTATAGTTATTCAGATTCAGTCATTCAGTAAGCATTTATTGAACACTTTTGCCAAGCATTGTGCTGAGCTCTATGGATAGAGGGGCAAAACCGTTCCTGACCTCAAGAAAATCACATTCTGATAATACTAAGGTATAGGTGTCCTGAAGTTCTGTGGGAACAACATTGTTCACGTCTTTGGAGGTTGTTACTTGGTAAGTCACAGGACCAGAGGACCAGAGTTCTGTGATGGAAACAGGTTCTACAATCTTTGATTCCCTTTACTTCAGGTACACAGCCAAAAAGATGCCAGTGATTGAGAGCATTGTCAAAGGATTGATTGATCATTTTAAGTGGGATTATAAGTCTGACTCAAGCTAGAAAAGGTAGTTCTGAGAATGAAATCTATTAGACATATCATATCAGTTATTATAAACCTCATAATTACCTTCTCAATACCAATCAGTTGTACATATGTAACTAAGATTGATGGTGCATAGAATTGTCATTATCCTGGTTTCCTATTTTGAAATTCTTTCTATTACTCTTTAAATGCCAATCTTTGAACACTGCCCAGGATTATATCACCACCACCCTCACAACCATTAAAATGCTAATAATATGATTATGGACTTTACATGAAGTTGTAAATATTGTGGAAATTTTAAACATGCATTATTATTTATCAATTTTCCCGCACAACTTTAGATGTCAGAAGAGAATTCACTAAAGCTCTATAAAGGTCTTTTTAGGGACCCAAATTTGGAGAAGAAATATTTTATTTTTCAGAATAATTTTGGCACTTTATGGTATTTTTCGTGACTGATTGCTATTTTTTTCTTCATGTAATCACATAAATACCATTGTTTGAAGGGATAGCATCTATGGTTTCCCTCATATGTCAATGTATCAACTACCTTGCACAAAACCATTTTCTAATATTGAAAGGGAGAATTTCTTATTTCTGAAATTGCTATTTTTTTACTTATGATTTATCACCAATGTTTGTGTAATTCCAGTAAATCCTAGGCCTATTAATTATCCACAATTTTTGGACAAAGCATTTTCCTCCAAATGCCTCACGTATAGAATTCTGGGTCATATTTAGGGAAACCAAGATTTATTTTCACACAAAATGTATTGGTTTTCCCTGAGAAAGTTGGGGTCAGTTAAAAAATGCCAAGATAAATCAATGTTACTCTTTCTTAGTCACCCAGGAGGAAATATTCTTTGTAACTTCTAGAGCTGATATCTATTACCAAAAGTATATCAGGGAGGGGGCAGAGCCAATATGGTGTAGAAAAGCCAGGAAGGTGCCTGAGCTCTCCTCAGTTTCCCTTGGAAACAATGTTAGATCAAATCTTTAAATGTATTCTGAAGTAACAGAACCCACAAAAAGACAAAGTGAAAAAAAATTTTCCAGCTTAAATACCTTAGAAGGACTTCAGGAAAGGTCTGTCACACTTGTGTATAAGGGGAATGCTGTCCAGAACAGATGATGTCCAGTCAAACCAGCTACAGACTTTTAGCCACAGCAAAGATCACCAACTGAGGCCTCTAAATCCTGGCCCAGCAGGCTAGGCCCAGTGAAGAGGCAAACTGCCAGCCCCTGAAGCCCTGGCACAACATGCATGAATAGGAGAGGCCACCCCAGCACAGTGGGCAAGCTGCCAGCCCCTGAGTCTCTAGCAAAGAAAGCCAGTGATTAGGCCTCTGGCCCCAGCACAAGAAGTTTGGGACAGTGCCTCCTGCGGCCTAAGAGCAGAGCTCACCTTTAAAAATCATGAAATAGGCTAAAAATGAGGAAAAATGTGAAGAGAGCCCTGGCCATAGAAAGTTACCATGATGACAGGGAAGATCAAAAGACAAACCCAAAAGAGGACAATAGTGTCAAAATGTCAACAATTCCCCTAAAAACAGAATACGAATTGGTCTTAAGCCCCAAAACCCTTCTTGGAAGAGCTCAAAAAGGATTTTCAAAATCAAATAAAAGAGGTGGAAATAAAAATGGGAAAAAATGAAAATTATGCAAGAGTCAATAGCTTGGAAAAGGAAAACATTCCTTAAAAAATACAAAATTTTGGGCAGAGACAAGATGGTGGAGTAAAAGCAGGGACTTGCTTGACCTTTCCCCCAAATCTCTCCAAACAGCTGTAAAAAATAACTCTAAACAAACTGGAGAGCTACAGAACCCATAAAATGACAGCATGAAACAAGTCTCCTGCCCATGATGGCCTGGATGGTCACTGTGGAGGTTTATCTCACTGTGCTGGGAGTATAGCCCAGCTCAGCTTAGGCTGTACCTGCACAGACCAGGCCAGAGCAGACTGTGCAGAACAGGACTCAGGGCACTGAATCTCTGAGCTATGGCAGTTTCAAGACTTCTCAACCCACAAATGCCAAAGACAAATTAACAGGTTGTAACAGCAATGTGGCTAGCAGCTGCTGCAGGGGTGTAAGACCCAACAAGACCAGCAACAAGAACTGCCAGCACAGGTTCTTTCATCTGCTTTCCTAAGGAAAGCAACTTTAAGGGGTTAACAATCTCACTTTAATCAAACATACATATATCGTTCACTTAGTTCAGGGGGAAAAACCAGCAGCCTGAGCTTCAGAGCAAATACCAAAAAATTACAAGCATACATTATATAAACAGAACAAATAAACACTAATAAGCAGACAGGCTTCCAGCTGTCTGTACAAGCAATACATAGTTACCAGAAAAGCACCAACATCTTAGTTTTTTCAAAGTGGGGGTGGGGTGGGGGAAACTGGAAAGGAGGCTCCTTAACAGCTACTCAGAGTCTCCACACCAACACTTTTCCAGTGAGTGGGAGCCCAAAACAAAATGCTAACCTCTGAGTTTATATATCCTTCTTAGGGCCTGAAGGCTTTATACCTAATCAGCAAATGGTGTGGGCCTGGGACTTTGCACCTAGTAAGACTTAATCAAAGGCACTTGATTACTTTAGCATTCTAAAAGAGAAAATAATAAAAAAAAGTCCTACTTTAATTACCAATATACTCCTCCCCTTCCAAGATCCTTGGATTTACACTTAGTAAGTAGCCATGGATCCTGGAACAAATAGAAGCATTACATATCGTGATCCAATCAGGGAACTAAAGCATACATTCATGACAACATAAAACATATCATTCAGTATTATTCCCAAAATACTTGTTTATAATACAAACACCATCCACCCCTAGGTGGTCACAGCAATTTACAATCTTCTTCAGTAAATACAGAGTGTCTAATAAAAGTCCTTCTTAAGGGTGTCTCCTTCTCCCCACACTGCCTTTGCAGGCTTCTTTATGGGACCCTCAGGTACCAGGAAGCTTTAATTAGCAAAGTCCCAACGCAAACAAAAACATCCAAATAAAATTCTCTTGGGGATGTGTCCTTCCCCCCACACTGCTCCAGCACCCCACTTCCAAGTCTTGAGGGGCAGGTTGGTGACAAAGCCAACGGGGTGGGGTCCTGGGGGTCTATGGCACTTCCCCCCACCCACCATAGTCAACTCCATCCTACCCCTGGGTGCCAAATCATCCCAGGAGAATGCAGCAAATAAGCACACTCAGTGCCTTGCTGAAAAGTTTCCATCTTTCCCCAGGGCTGAATTCCAAGCTCCTGGGTTCCTGGTCTGCCAGCTCCCACTGGCTTCTCCTGGATTATGCCAGAATCCAAATGTAGGAGGTTCCCCACCTTTGCTCTCACCTCACCAAAGTCAGCTTGAAGGCAGCTCACTGCTTTCTGTCTCACCTTTCCAAAGTTTTCACACAGGCAGTCTGCAGCTCCCACTGAGTCAGTATGTCTGCAGCTGTCAGCTTGTTCTCTTATGTCAGCAACTGTTCCTGTCCAGTCTGCACGAAGGCTATTCTCCACTTTTTCTCTTGTTTCACTAGCTGCTCCGACCTAGTCTGCATGAAGGCTGCTCTCCACTTTTTCTCTCAAGTCTATACAAAGGCCATTCTCTGCTCCTGCCTCAAGGCTCTACATACAGTACAATCTCAGGACATCCACCCCTTCAACCCAGTCTGGAGCTGGGCTAATCCACTCAAGCCCTGGCTCTCACCATCCCTGCCTCCTGAAAGCCTCTGCTTGTTTTCCTCCCACAACCACTGCTCTGGCCTGTCTCCTCCAGAGTGCTGGTGGAGTATGAGGGGGGAAGGAAAGGTTATCTCCCAGGGCCACTGCTCTAGGCATGAAGGAAAACAGTCCTGTCACTGCTGCCTGCCTGTTTTCTCTCAGGTCTCTGGGGATCCACACAACCATAGACAGCACAAGAATAAGGAACAACCCAATAACTGGGACATATCCAACCACTATTTCAGTACTCCAAAACTCTGTACTTTCTTTTTAATCTGCAGATTCTGTGAACTATGCCAATTTGTAACAACAATGTGGCTAGCAGCTGCTGTAGGGGGTGTAAGATCCAACAAGACTAGCAACAATAGCGGCCAGCACAGGTTCTATCATGTGCTTTTCTAAGGAAAGCAACTTTAAGGGGTTAATGATCACACTTTAATCAAACATACATAAATCATTCACTTAATTCAGGGGGAAAAGCCAGCACCTTGAACTTCAAAGAAATACAAACAAATTACAAGCATATGTTATATAAACATAGCAAATAAACACCAATCAGCAGATAGGCTTCTACCTGTTTGCCCAAGCAATAGATAGTTACCAGAGAAGCACCATCATCTAGGTTTTTTTCAAAGCTGGGGGGGATGCTCCTTAATGGCTGCCCCCAGGCTCCAGACCAACACTCTTCCAATGAGTGAGAGCCCCAAACAAAATGGTAACCTCTGAGTTATTAGGTTTCACCCCTAGTAAGCCAAAGCTTGTGGGCCTGGGGCTTTGCACCTAGTAAGACTTAATCAAAGACACTTGATTACTTTAGTATTCTAAAAGAGAAAACAGTAAAAAAAATCCATCTTTAATTACCAATACACAGGGCAGTGGGAAAACTCATTTGGACCTAGATGAGAGAAGGAAAAGGTTTGGCACCAGCCCTGGGGCAGTGCAAATGGCTGTGGCAGCAGCAGCAGTGGCTTTTTCTCGGGCTCCAGGCCCAGAGATGGTGGGGAGAATCAAGTGGCTGATCAGAGGGGTAGGGCAGGGATCTCTTTCCTGGTGCTGAGCCAGGATTCTCTTACTTTACCCTGCTTGGATCTGGTCACAGTACTGGTGGTGGGTCCTAGGGTGAGCAGGAGGGCTGGTGTGGCAGAGCTTGTGGTGGCTGTGGAGAGAGAGTCCTCCTGAGAGTTACATGGCAGAAAAGAGTGCTTGATATCACTCACAGATCAAAGCACAAGCCAGGAGAGAAGTAAATACCTCTCATTGGATCATATAACCTCAGAAGAACTGAAAATTTAGAGGTGCCTAGAAGTAGCTCTGAAAACAGCAACATAAATCCCCTAAAGCTCGGGACAGAGCACTCTCCACTCTGGAAGCAGTCATACCTTAACTCAAAAGCGCAAAAGTCAAGTAATTTGGCTGGGAAAATGAGGAGAGAGCATAAAAACTTAGAATATAGGATCTTAATTTTGTGACAAAGAAGATCAAAACGTACAGCCCAAAGAAGGCAACAAAGTCAAAGATCCTACATCAAAAGCCTCTGAGGAAAATATGAATTGGTCTCAGGCCATAAAGAGCTCAAAAATGATTCTGAAAATCAAGTAAGAGAAGTAAAAGAAAAACAGGGAAGAGAAATGAGAGTGATAGAAGAAAATCATGAAAAATGAGAAAAAAAATCCTTAAGAAAATAAGCCCTTAAAAATGGACTAACCCAAATGGCAAAAGAGGTCCAAAAAGTCAATGAGGAGAAGAATGCCTTAAAAAGCAGAATTAGCCAAATGTAAAAGGAGGTCCAAAAGCTCACTGAAGAAAATAATTCCTTAAAAATTAGAATGGAGTAAATGGAAGCTGATGACTTTATGAAAAACCAAGAAATTACAAAACAGAACCAAAGAAGCAAAAAATAGAAGACAATTTGAAATATCTCAATGGCAAAACCACTGACCTGGAAATAGATCCAGGAGAGATAATTTTAAAATTATTTGACTACCTGAAATAAATGATTCAAAAAGATATCCTAGATATCATCTTTCAGGAAATTATCAAGGAAAACTGCCTTGATATTCTAGAACCAGAAAGTAAAATAGAAATTGAAATAATCCATCAATGGTCTCTTGAAAAAGATCCCAGAAGAAAAACTCCAACGAATATCATAGCCAAATTCCAGAGTTCCCAGGTGAAGGAGAAAATATGGCAAGCAGCCAGAAAGAAACAATTTGAGTGTTGTAGAAACACAATCAGGATAACACAATATCTAGCAGCTTCTACATTAGGCATTTGATGGGCTTTGAATATGATATTTTGGAGGTTAAAGGAGCTAGGATTAAAACCAATAATCCCCTAACCAGCAAAAATGAATATAATACTTCAGGGCTCAAAAGTGGATTTTTAGTGAAATAGAGGACTTTCAAACATTTTTGATGAAAAAACCATAGCTGAAGAGAAAAATTATCTTTCAAATACAAAAATAAAGAGAAGCACGAAAATGTACACAATAAAGAGAAATCATAAGGGACTTACTAAAGTTGAACTGTTTATATTCCTACATGGAAAGATGACATTTATAACTCACGAGACCTTTCTCAATAATAGGGTAGCTGAAGACAATCTATATCTATATGTGTATATACCTATATCTATATCTATATCTAGCTATATCTACATGTACATCTACACCTACACCTACATCTATATCTACATCTATATCTATATCTACACTAAGGGATCAAGGGCTTATAATATGATATTCCAGAGGTCAAAGGAGCTAGAATTAAAACCAAGAATAACCAACCAGCAAAAATGAGTCCAATACTTTAGGGCAAAAATGGATTTTCAATGAAATAGAGGACTTTCAATCATTGCTTATGATTCCAGTCTTTATCCTAATTCAAGAATACATTTTGACTTTAGTTTGGTATATGGTGTAAGATACTAATCTATTCCCAGTTTCTGCCCTACCATTTTCCAATTTTCCCAGCAGTTTTTGTGAAATAGTGAATTCTTAGCCCAGAAGCTGGTCTCTTTGGGTTTATCAAAGAGGAGATTGCTATAGTTGTTGACTTCTCCATCTTGTGTACCTATCCTATTCCACTGATCCACAACTCTGTTTCTTAGTCAGTACCTGGTAGTTTTGATGACTGCTGCTCTATAGTACAGTTTAATATCTGCTATGGCTAGGTCACCTTCTCTAGCATTTCTTTTCATTAATACCCTAGATATTCTAGACCTCTTATTCTTCCAGATGAATTTTGTTATTATTTTATCCAGCTCTGTAAAAAAATTTTTTGGTATTTCAATTGGTATGTCACTGAATAGATAGATTAATTTAGGTAAAATTGTCATTTTTATTATATTACCTCGGCTTACCCATGAGCAACTGATATTTTTCCATTTATTTAGATCTCACTTTATTCGCGTGGAAAGTGTTTCATAATTATGTTCATATAGGCCCTGGGTTTGTCTTGGCAGATAAACTCTCAAATATTTTATAGTGTCTACGGTAACTTTGAATGGAATTTCTCTTTCTATCTCTTGCTCTTGGGCTTTGTTAGTAATGTATAGGAATGCTGAGGATTTATGTGGGTTTATTTTGTATCCTGAAACTTTCTTAAAGTTGTTTATTATTGCAAGTAGTTTTTTCCTTGATTCTCTAGGATTCTCTAAGTAAATCATCATATCATCTGCAAAAAGTGATAATTTAGCTTCTCGTTTCCTATTCTAATTACTTCAATTTCTTTTTCGTCTCTTATTGCTAAAGTTGACAATTCTAGTACGAAATTGAATAATAGGGGTGATAATGGACATCCTTGTTTTACCCCTGATCTTGTTGGGAATGCATCTAGCTTATCCCCATTACAAATAATGCTTGTTGATGGTTTTAGGTAGATGCTATTTATAATTTTAAGGATGGCTCCATTTATTCCTATGCTGTCTAGTGTTTTTAATTGGAATGGGTGTTGTATTTTGTCAAAAGCTTTTTCTGCATCTATTAAGATGATCATATGGTTTCTGCTAGTTTTGTTGTTGATATGGTCAATTATGATAATTGTTTTCTTAATATCGAACTAGCCTTGCATTCCTGGAATAAATCCTACCTGGTCATAGTGCATTATTCTGGTGATAAGTTGCTGCAATCTTTTTGCTAATATTTTATTTAAAATTTTTGCATCAATATTCATTAGGGAAACTGGCCTATAATTTTCTTTCTCTGTTTTGATTCTACTTGATTTGGGTATTAGTACCATATTTGTGTCATAAAATGAATTTAGTGGGACTCCTTGTTCACCTATTTTTCCAAATAGTCTACAAATATAGGAATTAATTGTTCTTTAAATTTTTGATAGAATTCACGTGTAAAACCATTTAGCCCTGGAGATTTTTTACTAGGGAGTTCATTGATGGCTTGCTTAATTTCTTTTTTCTGAGATAGGGTTATTTAGAAATTTTACTTCCTTTTCTGTTAACCTGGGCAATTTTTGTTTTTGTAGATATTCATCCATGTCTCTAAGGTTGTTAAATTTATGGGCATACAATTGGGCAAAATAATTCCTAATTATTGTTTTGATTTCCTCTTCATTAGAGGTGAACTCACCCTTTTCATTTTTGATACAGGTAATTTAATTTTCTTCTTTCTTAATCAAATTCACCAAAGCTTTATCAATCTTATTGTTTTTTTTTTCATAAAACCAGCTCTTTGTTTTATTAATTCAATAGTTTTATTGGTTTCAGTTTTCTTAATCTCTTCTTTGATTTTCAATATTTCTAATTTGGTATTTAATTGGGGATTTTCAATTTGTTCTTTTTGTATCTTTTTTCAGTTGTATGCCCAAATCATTGATCTCCTTTTTCCCTATTTTATTCATGTAAGCATTTAGAGATATAAAACTTCCCCTAAGAACTGCTTTTGCTGCATCCCATAACTTTTGGTATGTTGTCTCATTATTGACATTCTCTCGAATGAAGTTATTAATCGTTTCTCTATTTTTTTTCTTTCGCCCACTCATTCTTTAGAATTAGATTATTTAGTTTCCAATTAATTTTAAGCTTATTTTTCCATGGTTCTTTGTTACAAATAATTTTTATTGCCTCATGATCTGGAAAGTATGCTTTCACTACTTCTGCCTTTATGCACTGGATTGCAACAGAGGACTTTCAATCATTCTTGATGAAAAGGCAAGAAGTGAAGAGAAAATTTGACTTTCACATATGAAAATCAAGAGAAGCATGAAAAGATAAACAGGAAAGAGGTTGCATATATATATATATATACATATATATATGTATATATACATATATATACATATATATATGTATATATACATATATATACATATATATGTATATATACATATATATATGTATATATATATATATATATGTGTGTGTGTGTGTGTGTGTATTCCTCCATAGAAAGATGACATTTGTAACTCTTGAGACCTCAGTATTAAAGTAGTTGAAGGAAATATACATAAATGTAGATAGAGGGCAAAGGTTGAGTTGAAAATGAAGTGAGTGTGTCCAAAAAAAATAAAAGGGTGGGAGAGAAATATATTGGGAGAAGGAGAAAGGGAGAGATAGAATGGGGAAAATTATCTCAGATAAAAGTGGCAATGAAAAGCTGTTATGATGGAAGGGAAGACGGAGTACGTGAAAGGAAATGAGTGAACTTTACTCTCATCGTATTTGGCTTAAGGAGGGAATAACATACACACTCAATTGGGTATCTTACCCTATAAGAAAGTAAGGGGGAAGGGGATGGAGGGTGGTGATAGAAGGCAGGGCAGATTGGGAGAGGGAGCAGTCAGAAGAAAACACTTTTGAAAAGGTACAGAGTCAAAGAAGAAAATTGAATAAAGGGGGATGGGATAGGATAGAGGAAAATAGTCTTGCACAACATGGCTATTATGGAAGTATTTTGTATAATGATACACTTATAACCTATATTGAATTGCTTGCCTTCTCTTGATTTCTCATACACTCAGTAGGTTCTACTTGCTCCCTTGTAATTTTTAAGGTGGTATTTTCTTCAGTGGTCTTTTCCTTTTCCATTTGGCTAATTCTGCCTTTCAAGCTATTCTTCCCCTCATTGGCTTTTTGGAGCTCTTTTGACATTTGGGTTAGTCTATTCTTTAAGGTGTTATTTTCTTCAGTAATATTTTGGATCTCCTTTAGCAAGTCATTGATTTGTTTTTCATGGTTTCCTTGCATTGCTCTCATCTCCAGTCCTGATTTTTCCTCTACTTCTCTTACTTGGTTTTCCAAATCCTTTTTGAGCTCTTCCATGGCCTGAGACCAATTCATATTTTTTTTTCTTGGAGGCTTTTGATGTACTCTCTTTGACTTTGTTGACTTCTGCTGGCTGTATGTTTTCATCTTGTCACCAAAAAAGGAAACTAGAGTTTGAGTTTGAGTCTGAGTTCATTTTTGCTGCCTGTCCATATTCCCAGTCAACTACTTGACCCTTGAGCTTTTTGTCAGGCTATGACTGCTTGTACAGTACAGAATACTTTGTCCCAAGCTTTAGGGTCTAAGCTGTGCTGTTTTCAGAGCTACTTGTATTCCTTTATTACCCCAGGCTCTGTCACAGCAGCACTCCTTCTCCTCCTCCAAGAACCACAAACCAGGACCACAATCCAGATCCAAGCAGGGCACAGCAAGAGAAACTGCCTCTGTGCCTACAAAGCGCTCCTTGCACTCCCACTCTGATCCGCTGCTAGATTTCTACCCCTGTGTGAGCTAGGGACTCAGGAAGCAGTTGATGCTAGAGTTCTGGAACAGCCCTAGGAGTTTCTTGCTGCTGCCACCACCACCACTGCACCACCTCCATCAGCCCCAGGGATGAGGCAGGACTGCTATAAACTCCATCCTGCAGTTTCCCACTAACCTGCTTTTTAGCGTTTGTGGGTTGAGAAGTTTGGTAGCTGCCACAGTTCAGTGATTCATGGCCGTAAGGCCTGTTCCTGGCCGGCTGACTCTAGGTCTGGCCTGTC
Source organism: Trichosurus vulpecula (assembly GCF_011100635.1). NCBI lineage: Eukaryota > Metazoa > Chordata > Mammalia > Diprotodontia > Phalangeridae > Trichosurus > Trichosurus vulpecula. The sequence goes on along the minus strand of NC_050575.1, from coordinate 372,112,899 downwards.
CTGGTGCAGTCCATGCTTGGCTGCACTCCCTCTGTGCACCGTGGGATATACCCTTCCCAGCAACCATCCAGGCTGTCCTGGGCTGGAGACTTATTTCCCTCTAATATTTCATGGGTTCTGCTGCTCTAGAATTTGTTCAGAGCCATTTTATAGGTGTTTGGTGGGATTTGGGGGAGAGCTTAAGCAAGTCCCTGCTTTACAGCCACCATCTTGGTTCCATGCCCAAATTGCTTACCTTCTCAAGGAGGCTGGGTGGGGAGGGAAGAAGGGAGAGAATTTGGAACTCAACATTCAAAAAAAATGTTATAAATTGTTTTTACACACAACTGGGAAATAAGATATACAGTCAATGGTGCATAGAAATCTATCTGGCCCTACAATAAAATAAGGGGAAAGGGGTTGGGGTGGTGACAGAAGGGAGGGCAGACTGGGGAAAGGAGCAATCAGAATACATGCCATCTTGGGGTGTGAGGGAGGGGAGAGATGAGGAGAAATTTTGTAGCTGAAAATCTTGTGGAAATGAATGTTAAAGCTAAAAATAAATGATCTTAAACAAAGAAAGATACCACTTATCATTTTAATGGAGACTCCATTTATCCTATACTCTTGAGTGTTTTTAATAGCAACGCATGTTGTATTTTCTTTAAAATCTTTTTCTGCATCTACTGAGATTATTGCCTGATTTCTGTTAGTTTTGCTATTTATATGGTCAGTTTTTCTTATGGTTTTCCTAATACTAAAAGAGCCCTGCATTCCTGATATAAATCTCACCTTGTCATAGTGTGTTAACTTCATAATATGTTGCTTTATTTTTTCTAATATTTTTTATATTTTTTATCAAGATTCATTAGGAAAATTGGTCCATAATTTTCTTTGTCTGTTTTACTTCATCCTGGTTTAAGCATCAGCACCATATTTCTGTCATAAAAGGATTGGTAAGACTCTTTATTTACATATTTTGTTTTTCCAAATAGTTTCTATGTAACTGGAATTTTTGGTAGATTCACTTGTAAATCCATCTGGCCCTGGAGATTTTTTCTTAAGGAGTTCATTGATGGCTTGTTCAATTTCTTTTTTTTTTTTTTCCAAAAATGGAGCTAAGTATTATTTCCTCTTTGGTTAATTGGCATATTATATTTTTGTAAATATTCATCTGTTTCACTTAGATTGTCAGATTTATTGGCATAGAGTTGAGCAAAATAGCTCCTAATTGTTGCATTAAGTTACTCTTCATTGTAGGTAAATTCACCCTTTTCATTTTTGATAACGCTAATTTTATTTTCTTTCTTTTAAAAATCATATTAACCAAAGGTTAATGTATTTTATTGTGTTGCCTCCATAAAAACCTACTCTTAGTTTTATTTATTAGTTCAATAGACTTCTCACTTTAATTTTATTAATCTTTCCTTTGATTTTCAGAATTTCTAATTTGGATTTTGATGATTTTAAATTTGTTAATGTTTATAGCCTATTTTTTTTGTGGCAGGCCCAATTCATTCATCTGCTCTTTATTTTAGTCATGCAAAGCACTTAGAGATATAAAATTTCCTGTGAGTAATACTTTGGCTGCTTCCTGTCAATTTTTGTATATTTTCTTATAATTGGTCATTCTCTTTGATTAAATTATTGTTTCTATGATTTGTTATTTGACCCACTCATTTTTTAGGATTAAATTATTTAGTTTCCAATTATTTTTATTTTATGTATAGATGGCCCTTAATTGCATGCAATTTTTATTGCATCATAATCTGAAAAAGAATGCATTGAATATTTTTCCTTTCTGCACTTAATTGTGAAGCTTTTCTGTGCTAATAAAAGGGGAATTTTTGTGTTGTGCCATGTATTACTGAGGAAAGTATATTCCTTTCTATCCCCAATTCAATTATCTCCATATATCTATCATATCTAACTTTTCTAAAATACTATTTACTTCATTAATTTCTCTCTTGTTTATTTTTTGGTTAGATTTATCAAGTTCTGAGAAGGTGAGATTGCTGTATCTCTCTTTTTTCCCCTGTAACTAACATACCTTCTACTCCAAGAATTTGGATGCTATATCACTGCAATGACAAGCAGGTGGGACTTTTGGCTATTTTTTTTTTCTTTTGGAGTGCTTCTCAGCCCTAAGGCATTAAAGTACCTTTGATTGAATCTTGCCTTTGTTTCATTCAAAAGCCTTTAATTGAATCAAGAGTTTTTGATGACCTGATTAAGTCGCATGAAACCTTAAGTCACGTGAGTTTGAGTTACATGGTTGTGACACCCTCTGACATTAAAGTAGTGTATATATACTCTGAGACTAGCACATTGCTGGGGGTTCACTCACTGGAAGAGTGTTCCTGTCATTTCCCCAGAGGAGACTCTGGGTAGCCATTAAGGAGCGCTCTGTCTTTGAAAACCCAGAGATTGGTGCTTCTCGCTCTGGTAACTCTGTATGTATTGCTATGGACAGACCTTTAGAAGCCCATCTGCTGATTTATGTTGTTTGCTCTGTTTATATAAATTGTGCTTGTAATTTCTGTTTGTGCTTTCTCTGAAGTTCAAGGTGCTGACTTTTCCCCCTCAACTAAGTGAAAGATATATATATATATATATATATATATATATATATATATATATATATATATATATACCAAAGGTTTAATTAAAGTAGGATTTTAAACCCCTTAAAGTTACTTTCCTTAGAAGACCAGATCAAAGGAGCTGTGGTAGCAGCCCTCCTATGTGCTGGTGTTATTGGCCTTACACCTTCACAGCCCCTGCAAGAAACATTGTTGTTACAACCATTTGGTGCACATATATTTAGTATTGTTATTACTTCATTGTTTATGGTACATTTTAGTAAGATGTAGTTTCTTTCCTTATCTCTTTTAATGAGACATATTTTTGCTTTTTGCTTTGTCTGAGATCAGGATTGCTACCCCTGTTTGTTGTTGTTGTTTTTCCTTCAGCTGAAGAATAACATATTCTGCTCTTGCCTTTTACCTTTATTTTGTGTGTATCTCTCTTTTTTAATTTTCTTTTATTTTTAGTTTACAACACTCAGTTCGACATAATTTTGAGTTCCAGATTTCCTTCCCTCCCTCCCCCACTCCTTCCCCAAGATGGCATGGAATCTGTTATATCTTCCACATATAACTTTGCATTGAATTAATTTACACACTAATCAAGTTGTGAAGAAGAATTATGACCAATGAAATGAATCATGAGAAAGAAGAAACAGAACAAAAAAAAAAACAGAAAGAAAGGAGAGGAAAAAAGGGAAAAAAGGGGGAGCATAAAGTCTGCCTCAATTTGCATTCATGCTTCATAGTTCTTTCTCTGGATGTAAACAGTATTCTACATCATGAGTCCTTTGGAGTTATTTTTGCACCTTGTGTTGCTGAGAAGAGCAAAGTCTGTCAGGGTTAATCCTCAAAGAACCCATATATCTGTGGTTGTGTATAATGTTCTCCTGGTTCTGTTCCACTCACTCAGCATTATGTTGTGTAGGTTTTTCCAGGTTCTTATGAAGTCCTTATCATCCCCATTTCTTATAGCACAATAGTATTCCATTATCTTCATAAATCACAGCTTGTTCAGCCATTCCCCAATTGATGGGCATACCTTTGAGTTCCAATTCTTAGCTACCACAAAAAGAGCCGCTATAAATATTTTTGTACATATGGGTCCTTTTCCCACTTGTGTGATCTCTTTACGCAACCCTAGAAATGGTATTGCTGGGTCAAAGGGTACGAACGTTTTTATATCCCTTTGGGCATAGTTCCAAATTGCTCTCTTTTTCACTGATCCACCATCCAATTTTGTAGCCAGTACCAAATAGTCTTGATGACTGCTATATTATAATACAGGTTTAGATCAGGTACGGCTAGGCCAACTTCCCTTTTCCTTCCCAACTTCTTCTCTTCATTAATTCCCTTGATATTCTGGACCTTTTGTTCTTCCAGATGAATTTTGCTATAATTTTTTCAAGCTCTATAAGATAATTTTTGGTAATTTGATTGTTATGACACTGAATAAGCAAATTAATTTAAGTGGACCTGTCATTTTGTTACTTTAGCTTGGCCTACACATGAAAAACTGACATTTTTCCAATTATTTAGATCTGACTTTATTTGTGTGAAAAGTGTTTTGCAACTGTGTTCAAATAGTTACTGGGTTTGTTTTGGCACATAGACTCCAAAATAATTTTTAATGTCTACAGTTACTTGAAATGAAATTTCTCTTTTTCTCTCTTGCTGTTGGGCTTTGTTACTAATTTACAGAAATGCTGATGTGGGTTTATTTTATATCCTGCAACTTTGCTAAAGTTGTTAATTATTTCAAGAAGCGTTTTAGTTGATTATCTAGATTTCTCTAAGTATACCATCATATCATCTGCAAAAAATGACAACTTTGTTTTTTCATTGCCTATTCATCTTCCTTCAATTTCTCTTTCTGCTTTTATTGCCAAACCTAAAATTCCTAGTGTAATGTTGAATAACAGTGGTGATAATGGACTTCCTTGTTTCACCTTTGATCTTATTGCAAATTCTTCTAGCTTATCTTCATTGTTTATAATGCTTGCTGATGCTTTTAGATAGATGTCACTTATCATTTTAAAGACAATTTCATTTATTCCTATGTTCTCTAGTTTTTTTTTTTTTTAGTAGGAATGGGTGTTGTATTTTGTCAAAAGCTTTATATGCCTCTATTGTGGTAATCATTTCTGTTAACTTGTTATTTATATAGTCAATTATATTGATTTTTTTTCTAATATTGAACCAGCCCTGCATTCCTGGTATAAATCCTACTTGATCATAGTGTATAATCCTCAAGATAAGTTGTTGTAATGTCTTTGCTAATATTTCATTTAAAATGTTTGCATCTATATTTATCAGACAAACTGATCTATAATTTTTTTCTTTGTTTTGGCTCTTCGCAGTTTAGGTGTCAGTGCCACATCTGTATCATAGAAAATAATTTTGGCAGGACTACTTCAAGTATTTTTTTTTCAAATAGTGTGCATGTTATTTTAATTAATTGTTCTTTAAATGTTTATTCTAATTCACCTGTAAATTCATCTGGATCTGGAGATTTTTTTCATAGGGAGGACATTAATAACTTGTTCATTTTTTTTCCTGAAATGGGGTTAAGAATTTTATTTCCTCTTCTGTTAATCTTGGGCAATTCATTTTTTTATAAATATTTATACATTTCACTAAGATTGACAAATTTAATGGCATGCAGTTGGTCAAAGTAGCTCCTAATTATTGCTTTAATTTCCTCTTTGTTGGAGGTGAATTCACACTTTTCATTTTTGATACTGGTAATTTGGTTTTCATCTTTATTTTTTCTTAATCAAATTAACCAAAGTTTTATCTATTCTATTGTTTTATTCATAAAACAAGATCTTAGTTTTATTTAGTAGTTCAATAGTTTTCTTACTTTTAATTTTATTAGTCTCTCCTTTGACTTTCAGAATTTCTGATTTGGTATTTAACTGGGGATTTTTAATTTGTCCTTTTTCTAGCTTTTTAAGTTGGATATCCTATTCATTGATCCCCTCCTTCTCCATTTTATTCATGCTAGCATTTAGACTTATAAAATTTCCCCTACGAATTGCTTTGGCTGTATCCCATAAGTTTTAGTATGTTCTCTCATTATTCTCATTCTCTTATATGAAGTTATTGATTGTTTCTGTGATTTGTTGTTGACCCATTCATTCTTTAGGATTAGATTATTTAGTTTCCAATTAATTTTTAGTCTACCTTTCCATGGCTCTTCATTACACATGATTTTTTTTATTGAATCATAAATCTAAAAATGTTGCATCTAATAGGTCTGTCTTTCTGCAATGGATTGCAGGATATGCCTTAATATGTGGTCATTTTTTTGTGTAGGTACCATGTACCACTGAGGAGAAAAAATATATTCCTTTCTATTTCCACTCAGTTTTCTCCAGAGGTGCATCATGTCTAACTTCTCTACAATTCTCTTCACCAGCTTAACTTCTTTCTTGTTTGTTGTGTTAGATTTATCTAATTCTGATAGGGGGAGGTAGATATCCTTCACCAGTATAGTTTTGTTGTCTTGTTCTTCTTGTAATTACCTTAACTTCTCCTCTATGAATCTGAATGTTATATCACTTGGTGCTTATGTTTATTATTCATATTTTTTCATTGCCTGTGGTTCCTTTACACAGGTTGTAGTTTCCTTCTTTATCTCTTTTAATTAGATCTATTTTTGCTTTTGCTTTGTCTGAGACCAGGAATACTACCCCTGTTTTTTTTTTTAATTCAGTTGAAACATGATATATTTTGCTCCACCCTTTTACCTTTACTCTGTGTATCAATCTGCTTCAAATGTGTTTCTTGCAAAGACTATATTGTAGCATTGTGGTTTTTGACAATGTTACTCTCAATAGTAACAGCGGAATTTGGATTGGAGGAGGATTTTGTTTGCTTTTGGAAATTTTCAGTTTGTGGTGGCTATTGAACTTCTGCTTAGAGATATCTGAAAGACAATTGGAGATGTGAGGTTGGAGGTCAGAAGAGAGGATGGTAAGCATAGGTAGATTTGAATATAACTAGCTTAGAGATGATACTAAAATCCCTGATACCTAATGAGATCATCAAGTTAAACAGAATATGGGGAGAAGAGTCAAGGGCCTAAGAATTTTATGGCATCATCTGGTTCAAGATCCAGCAATAGAGAATGAACAAGAGTAGTCGTGTAGGAGAACCAGGAGAGTTGTATGCTGAAAAACTAGAAAGAAGAGGTAAGCAAGAAAAAGTGGGTGATCAATAGGGTAAAATGATTTAATAAGGTCAAGGAAAATAAGGATTGAACAACGGCCATTGGTTTTGGCAATAAAAGATCATTGATAACTTTGGATAGACCAGCTGCAGCTCAGAAGGCAGATTCTAAGGGATAAAATAAAGAATGAGAGAAGAGAAACTGTAATAACATATTATACATGGTATTTTAAGGAATTTATTCACAAAGGATAGAAGAGTTACAGGAAAATAGCAGGAATGGAATAATCAAGTGAAGTTGTTTTTTTCTTTTTTTTCCTTCATTTATTTTTATGGATAGTGTAGACAGACATATTTGTAGACATTTGGAAATGAGCCAATAGATAGGGAAAGATTGAAAATAAGTGGTAGAGTGGAGATGAAAGACAGTATAAACTATTGAAGGAGATGAGATGAAATGGACATGCTTGTTCATGTAAAGAAGGTAGCCTTGATAAAGAATAAAGTCACCTCATCTTGTGAGACAATGGTTAAGGAGGTAATAGTGGAAGAAGGAATATGAATTGTGTGAGATAAGGAAGAAAGGAAAAGACAGAGCTTACAGTGAATGGTCTCAATTTTTTTCCCTGTAAAATATGAGGCAAGTTTTTTTTTTTTCAGCTGCGCAGATGGGGGAGGGGGGAGGGGATGAGAAGTTCGTGGATGGATAAAAAAAATTTTGGAAAAGCCTCTGTGGAAAGTAGGGTAGATAAGGAAGATATAGTAGGATTGCCTAACAGAGAGGGTACAGTTGAGGTTATATAACATAAATATATACCTGTCAGAACAGTTGCTTCATTTTCAACCCCTTCATTCAGTAGCATGTGTGTAGTAGAAAAGGCGTCATACGGTGACAGTGAACCAAGACTGAGGTTTAGTGTGGTGCAAAACGATAGTAAGCTAGAGTCTCAGCAAAGAAGTTAGCATAGAGTTGAATTGATTCACCAAGAAGGTCAAGATGAAAAAAAGGAGGAGAGTGTGGCTAGTGCTGGGTAAATGCCTGGAGAGAATTGAGGGGTCAGGGGATTGCAGGTGATGGTACAGATGAAGAGAAGAGATTTGTAAGGGAATACAGAGGGACAGATGAAAAATCAAAGGAAATGATAGAATTCTTGAACATAGAATTGGTATGTTTTTGTATGATGGCAATAATACGGGTATGACTATCTTTCTATGTGGCTAAAGGGGTGGAATAGAAGTGAGGTCAATGAGAAGAGAGCTGGTAGAGGAACTGAATGTTAAGAGTGTTTGAGGCAGAGTCAACGTGTATGTTAAAATCCTTTGGTATGATTTTAGTATTGTGGCAATACTTGGAGAGGAGAAATAAATTGCAAGCCATACAATGAACTCATTGAGGAAGGAAGAAGAATGACTGGGCACAACATTGTATTAGTCTATAAATGTTCCTTGAGCTCAGCAGCACAGGAAATGTCTCAAAGAATGAAGTCATACCCATATTAGATGTCTGATGATTGGATGCTAATAATAATAACAATAATAATAATAACTGACATTTATTTAGTGTTTTTAAGGTTTGGAAAAAAGTATTTTACATCCTTTATCTCACTCTAGCATCATAAAATCTCTGTTCTAATATGTACTCTGATTCTTTTTTAAAATACAATATATTAGAATAGACTTAAGGGACTCTAGAAATCGTGCCACTATAACTCAAAGATGGAAGCAACCTCAGAGGTCTTTCGCTTCACCCCAAATCTTACCAAAAACTCATTCTATAATATACCCAACAAATAGTTATTCAGTTTTGCTTGGAAATATACGTTGAAAGAGCCCATTCTCTTGGATTATTCTAATCCTGTTCTATTGTGTCCAACTTGTGGTAGAGCATTACAAGCTGGTATTGGTCTGATCAGCCACAGCTGGATACATTGAAACTTGACTCTAGCATAGTGATATCATTTTGGTCCTCTTTGATAACAACAACAACAACCAATAAAACATTGGAGTCTGTATTTCTCCAACTTGAATGAACTAGGTCTTGGCTGTGTAAGACATATGTGTTTGTGGATTCAGAGTTAATCAGTTATCTGTTGGTATTGGATATTATGGCAAGTCCATGTATTATGAAAGGAGGTTTATGTATCTGGCTTGTTGATAGGAGAGTTTATGTAAGCATTTCATTGCAGAGGGACAGGATATGTGAGAAACACAAGAGTTTATTCAGGTGCATCAACATATTTATGGGATGCCAAGAGGCTTGCCTGGCTTGTGTGCATGAGTTAAAGTGTGTATAAGAGTTATACAATATTTTTATGAGAATTGGCATATGGGAAAGATTTGGAAAACTTAAGACCAAGGAGCTTATATTGATGCAAAAGTTATTTATTAAAGCTGCCATTTATGCCAGCAGTAAGTGATGTTGTTCTTGGTCTGAGCAAAAATATAATTTGCAGGGGACTTGGCTTCAAGTCTTGTTTCATTGTTTTGGTCACTTACAACTCTACATGTATTAGGGAGCCATGATGTGAGATCAGCCAGTTCAGATTCTTCACTCAAGCTCATTTCTTCTTGATAAATTTCTACATCTCTGGAGTCTCTACACAAGGAAGAAGAATAGGCAATAGGGTAAGGAGAATTCCAGAAGACCTAGAGCTTTGACTATTGATGAACATGCAAGATAAAATTCATAGTATTAGTAATCTGAGGGCACAGGTGAGGCAACGTGCCTACTATTGCATAGCTTGTTAAAGCAGGGTTTGGATGCAAATCTGTATCTAGGCAAACCAAGATTATCTCCTTTCTACTAATAGCAGGCTGGAACATACTTTGGGGAAAGTACTGGACTTGGAGCTGGCCTCTCATTGATGATGTGGGTCACCAGGGGCCAGCCATTTTAGCTTTCCTCATTAAAAAGGAAAATAATGGTAGAGATGTTACCTACCTCACAGAATAATGTGAGGAATGTTCTTTGTGAAGCTTAAAAAGTGTGATGTATTCAGGTATAGCAGAAAGATTGCTGATCTTGGAATTTTGTGAGACTTCTATAACAATTAGCTTTGGGGAAGTGTCTGGGTTGTTTTTTTGTCATATGTAAAATGTGGTGAGACAAGATAACCTCCAAGTTATCTTTTAATTCTAGATTTATGATCCTACAGAAATGTGCACTACAATTAATAGAAAAAATAGTCAGTCAATTAGTCAATTAAAAAAAATGGCACCTCCTATGTTCCGGTAACTGAGCTAAGGGTTAGGGATAAAGAGAAAGCAAAAGAAAGCCTCTCCCTCAAGGAGCTCACAATCTAACAGGAGAGATAACATGAAACACCTATGTACAAACCATATACAGAATAAATTGGAAATAACTAAAAGAGGGAGTCTAGGAGACTTAAGAGGTATTAGGAAAGGTCCCTTATAAAAAGTCAGATTTTAGCTGGGACAAACAGGATGCCAGAAAAGATAGGTGGCAAAGATGAGAAGAGATAAGATAAAGTCTAAGTTTTCAGTACCGGACACTTCCATTTTTTTAAAGTAATGTACAAAAATGAGATGGACGTACTAGACCTCTGATTCAGAAATGCAAGAAAAGTGACCCTTTGAGATCACATCTCTCTTGAGATCCCTCTCATTGAAGTAACACCATACACATTTTCAATTCCAATAAACAAATGTTTTTAAAATTTATTTTGTGTCCATATATGTATTAAAATTTCCAGTATGTACTTATGTCTGACACAACCTTACTATCCCATTTCTCTCTCTTTCTCTTTCTCTCACAAGGAAGTTTGTGACACCAAAATTACCATATCTTTAAGTCTCAGAGTCTGTGTAATTATGCTCATTTTCAAGCAAGCTCAAATCCTGAGATAAAATGTATTTGAAAATCATAATTTTGCACTGATTACTTGATTCAGTCTCATTAGACTACATTACCTGCCCCCTAGACATCAATTAATGAAATGCTGGAGGATGAAAATCTCTAAGATTTTTGCCTCTAGTTGGCTGCCAATTTAAGTAAAGAGAAAATGAAGGACATACATCACTAAAATATACAAAGAAAAGTGTAGCTTTAAAAAATTAAAACATAAGAATGCAGACTAAGGGATTTCTTTAAAAATCAGTAAGCTCCACTTTTGAACACCAAAGGCAAAAAGAGACTTCAGAGGCCAATTAGACCATCCTCTTGCCTCAAGATAGCTTTCATATTTAAACCCAAATATTATTATAAATCTCTAAGGATATCCGTCTCCATCCTGTCTCACTTATCCCTTCAGCAATCTCATTCTATTTTTAGCAACTAAAAGGACGGCAAAGGTAATAAGGTATGCTATAAAAAAAAAAAAAAAAACAAATATGCAGAAGGAGGGCAGCTAGGTGATGCATTAGATAGAGCACCGTGCCTGGAAACAGGAAGACCTGAACTGAAATCCAGCCTCAGACACTTAATAGTTGTGTGATCCTGGGTAAGTCATACTGTTTACCTCAGTTCCTTCATCTGTTAAATGAACTGGAGTAGGATACCATTTTAGTATCTTTTCATTGAAAACTCCAAATGGGGTTACAAAGAGGCAGACACAACTGAAATTGCTTAACAACAACAAAATGCAGGAGAGTTGGGATTAAGTACTGATTCAAACACTTTCTACCTATGTGACCTTCAGTGACCTTCAATTTCTTTATCAATAAAATGTAGATGATAAAATGTATCTGCTTTTCTTATGTAAAGTATAAGGAAAAAAACATTATAATCTATAAAGAACTATATATATCTGTGTGGATTTTTAATTGATTTGCTTCAGGAAATTATCACAGAGTTTAAATATCTTTCTTTGTGAGGGAACAATGTATTGTTATTTAAATTTCTATATGAGTCTTATCTACCAGGCTGGATTGCTCCTAGAGGACTTTTTTTCATCATTATTCTTTGTATTTTTATTTTTTTTTAATTTTTTTTTCCTAATTTTTTTTAATGCAATTTATTTATTTAACATATTTGGTTTTCAGCATTGATTTTCACAACAGTTTGAATTACAAATTTTCTCCCCATTTCTGCCCTCCCCCCCCACTCCAAGATGGCGTATATTCTGGTTGCCCTGTTCCCCAGTCAGCCCTCCCCTCTATCACCCCCCTCCCCTCTCATCCCCTTTTCCCTTCCTTTCTTGTAGGGCAAGATAAATTTGTATGCCCCATTGCCTGTGTATCTTATTTTTTAGTTGCATACAAAAAGATTTTTGTTTTTGAACATCTGATTTTAAAACTTTGAGTTCCAAATTCCCTTCCCTCTTCCCTTCCCACCCACCCTCCCTAAGAAGTTGAGCAATTCAACCTAGGCCACACATGTATTATTATGTATAACCCTTCCACAATATTCATGTTGTGAAAGGCTAACTACATTTTGCTCCTTCCCAACCCATCCCGCTTTATTGAATTTTCTTCCTTGACCCTGTCCCCTTTCCAAAGTGTTTGTTTTGATTACCTCCACCCCCATCTGTCCTCCACTCCATCATCCCCCTGCCTTTTATTATTTTTTTTTTATCTTCCTCCCTCTTCTTTCCTGTGGGGTAAGATACCCAACTGAGTATGTATGGTATTCCCCCTCAGGCCAAATCTGATGAGAGCAAGGTTCACTCATTCCCCCCTCACCTGCCCACTCCCCTCCTCTCCTAGAACTGCTTCCTCTTGCCACCTTTATGGGAGATAATCCACCCCATTCTATCTCTCCCTATCTCCCTCTCTCAGTAAGTTACTCTCTCATCCCTTAATTTCATTTTATTTCTTTTAGCTATCTTCCCTTCATCTTCAACTCACCCTGTGTCTGCTCTCTTTATTTTACATATATATATATATATACACATACATACACATACATACATATACACATAGATACATGCATACATACACATACACTTATATATATACAGAAACATATATATATGCATATATATATATGCATATTCCCTTCAACTACCCTAATACTGAGGTCTCATGAATCATACTCATCATCTTTCCATGTAGGAATGTAAATAAAACAGTTCAACTTTAGTAAGTCCCTTGCAATTTCCGTTTCTTGATTACCTTTTCATGCTTCTCTTGATTCTTGTGTTTGAAAGTCAAATTTTCTATTCAGTTCTGGTCTTTTCACTGAGAAAGCTTGAAAGTCCTCCATTTTATTGAAAGTCCATATTTTGCCTTGGAACATGATACTCAGTTTTGCTGGGTAGGTGATTCTAGGTTTTAATCCTAGCTCCATTGACCTCCGGAATATCGCATTCCACGCCCTTCGATCTCTTAATGTAGAAGCTGCCAGGTCTTGGGTTATTCTGATTGGGTTTCCACAATATTCAAATTGTTTCTTTCTGGCTGCTTGCAATATTTTCTCCTTGATCTGGGAGCTCTGGAATTTGGCAACAATATTCCTAGGAGATTTCTTTTTGGGATCTATTTGCGGAGGCGATCGATGGATTCTTTCAATTTCTATTTTGCCCTGTGGCTCTAGAATATCAGGGCAGTTCTCCTTGATAATTTCCTGAAAGATGGTATCTAGGCTCTTTTTTTGATCATGGCTTTCAGGTAGTCCAATAATTTTTAATTATCTCTCCTGGATCTATTTTCCAGGTCAGTGGTTTTTCCAAGGAGATATTTCACATTGTCTTCCATTTTTTCATTCCTCTGGTTCTGTTTTATAATATCCTGATTTCTCATAAAGTTACTAGCTTCCACTTGCTCCAATCTAATTTTTAAAGTAGTATTTTCTTCAGTGGTCTTTTGGACCTCCTTTTCCATTTGGCTAATTCTGCCTTTCAAGGAATTCTTCTCCTCATTGGCTTTTTGGAGCTCTTTTGCCATTTGAGTTAGTCTGTTTTTTAAGGTGTTGTTTTCTTCAGTGTATTTTTCAGTATTTTTTTGGGTCTCCTTTAGCAAGTCATTGACTTGTTTTTCATGGTTTTCTCGCATCCTTCTTATTTCTCTTCCCAATTTTTCCTCTACTTCTCTAACTTGCTTTTCCAAATCCTTTTTGAGTTCTTCTATGGTCTGGGGCCAGTTCATGTTTTTCTTGGAGGCTTTGGTTGTAGGCTCTATGACTTTGCTGTCTTCTTTAGGCTGTATGTTTTGGTCTTCTTTGTCACCAAAGAAAGAATCCAAAGTCTGAGACTGAATCTGGGCGCGTTTTCGCGTCCTGGCCATATTCCCAACCAACTAACTTGACCCTTGAGCTTTTCAGTGGGGTATGACTGCTTGTAGATTACAGAGTTCTATGTTCTACGTTTGGGGGGGAGGTGCCAGCTCTGTCAGAGCCGCACTCCTCCTTCCCCAAGGACCCCCAGTCCAGACTGGGCTCAGATCTTCGGCAGGCTGTGCACCCCTGCTGTGACCTGCCACTTAATTCCCCCCACCAGGTGGGCCTGGAGCTGGAAGTAACAACAGCTGTAGCTGCCCCACCTCCGCTGCCCCCGGGGCTGGAAGCCGAACCGCGAACTCCTTCCACTCCCGCAGCTTTTCCCACTAACCTTCTCCGCAGTCTTTGGTGTTTGTGGGTCGAGGGGTCTGGTAACTGCTCACGTATTCAGGGCGCTAGGGCCCCCTCCGCCCGGCTTCCGGTCTGGATCGTCCACGCCGCTCAGGCTGGGCTCTGCTCCACTCCGTTCCCAGCTCCCAGCTCCCAGCTCCGTGTGGAATAGAGCTCACCCAGAGACCATCCGGGCTGTCCTGGGCTGGAGCCCTGCTTCCCTCTGCTGTTCTGTGGGTTCTGCCGTTCTAGAATTGGTTCAGAGCCATTTTTATAGGTTTTTGGAGGGACTCGGGTACGGAGCTCACTCTAGTCCGTGCTTACCAGCCGCCCTCTTTGTATTTTTATATAATGCCTAAAGTCACATAGTGCTATGAATATATAGATTTATTTAATAACTATTTAATAGGTATAAATACATTTGTCAAAGGGGAGGGACAATTGTTTTTAAAAGTTTTGCTAATTTTGTGCATTTTATGCCTGTGATATTTCATAATCTGAAGATTTAGGCCTTTCCCACTAAAAGGGATGTGATCGGCCTGGCATGTAATGATTTTAATGAACCCATGCTGGCTCATAGTAATTACCACTTGCATTTAGATGGCTTTAATAATACATTCTAGAATTCTATTCAAACTTGTGACACAATAGTGTCGGGGATATGTCATATTTTCCTTTGTATGAATTTAAATAGGGATGTTAACCCATATTTGGGGCTGAATGATGTCTATTATACATTAAAAAAATAATGAATACTGATTCAGAAATAGCATTTTGATATTATTTCAGTACCCTTGCATATGATATAAACCCAGAGAGTGAATAGTTTCCTTCTATTCTCTGAAAAAAAAATTGTTTAGATTTATTATTTTAAAATAAATGTGATTGATATATTTTCTCCTTACATGAAATAATTTCCCTCATTATTCCTCTATCTGATCCCCTCATCCAAATGACCAGTCTCTTATAGTAAAGAATATAATACTCTTTGACTCAGAGTTTCCATTACTTAATATGCAATTCAAAGAGGTGTTTGATTTTTTTTCGTCACCAATAATAGTGCCGCATTTGTATTTCCATTCTGTGCCTCAGTACACAAAATATAGTGGATGGATGAAAATAAGATTTATAAAGCACCTACTATTTGCCAGGCATGCCACTAAGTGCTTTAAAAATATCATTTTATTTGATCTGCACAACAACTCTGCCAGGTAGGTAATGCTATTATATTCATTTTAAAATTGGCTCCAAAGGAGAAATAAAAGATATCTCCCCCAGCTCCTTTGTAAATAGAAGAAGGTATCTAATTTTGAAACATTTCCTATATTTTTAGGACTTTTTGAGTATGGTTATTTTGATAATGTTTCCCTCTTCTTGATGCTTAAAAAAAACTTTGTAATATAGAAAGGAAAGCATACAGAGGAAAATTTACGTGATGTTAAAAATAGTGAAAATTATTTTTTAAGTTCAGCAAAACAAATCAACATATGGAAAATGGGACATTATATACAGTGTTCCACACTCATAATTTCCTACATTCAAAAAGAAGCTGGTGAAGGTGATTGATTTTTTATATATCTTCTTGGGAGCCATTGGTAGCCATTTCTTTTTTTATTAATTTTATTTGCTTAATAATTGGTACTCCCTATGTTACCCGGGGTGGAAGTGTATGGGTTATTCATTGCCAGATCATATTCTGATGGCCAGGGGAGCTTTGACCTAAGCCAATTCTAACTTGGATTGTTTCAATCTTCTTCAGATTGAATTTAATTTTATTAGCTTTATTCTCTTTTTGGTAGCTATAATCCATTTCTTCTCTTATTTTTCAAGATTTCCTCTTCATATTTACAGTGAGTTTATTTACTGGATTACTATTTTTTTTTATTTGGCCATCTTTTTTCCTATTAGATTACCATTTTGGAGGGATAGGCTTTTTTAAAATAATTTACCAGCTAGATAACAGAAATTTTGGTAAATTGTTCTATCATTGTTATTAGTTATTTTTTTGTGATTTTTTTCCCTTTGAACTATTGGTTAATTAAAATCTCATTACTTTGTCTCCAAGTATATTTTTTCTTTATGTTCTCTGAATTGAGTACTGTTTTTATTTTGCTATGATCTGTAAAGGTAGAATTTCTTTTTTTTAAGAAGTAAATATTTTTACCCCAACACACTATCCATTTTCAAAGCAGAAAGAATTGCTTATCATTAGTGTTCCCATTCAGAAGTTGCTATAAATATTTTGAATTTAAATTATCCAATTTTTAAAAGAATAACATCATTTTGCTTATCATTCTGTTATTTTCCTCCAAATTTAAGAGAACTTTAAACAATGTTACTTTTATTATAATGATATCTATCTTTTTAAATGCAGTTAAGAACCATTTGTCAAGTACTATGTTTTAGGCTCCATAAAATTTTCTGAGGTTACAAAGAAAGGAAAAAATAGGACCCTTTGACAAATAAGGTCACATTTCAATGTAGGAGACATTCACATTTTAACCCACATTTCAATGAGGGAGACATCATGCCATCAAATGTTTATGGAAAAGACAAGTGTATAGTAGTTGGAAGGGAATTTCAGAATGACTTAATGAAGTTTTATTTGGGGGGGCGGGGTTGGAGGTAGGGGAGAGCTTCAGAAGCTAGGTTTGGATTGTTAGATTTGAAGGAAGTCAGGGAAGCCAGTAGGCAGAAGTGATGAGGGAGATAATCCCTGGAAAGGGGAACAACCATGCAAAGATGGGAGGGTGTAACAATGATGCTACTTGCCATTGTGGCTATGTAAGGACAATAACACCAGCACACAGGAGGGCTGCTAGTACAGATCTGTAATCCGCTGTTTTTTTTTTTAAATTTATTTAATATAGTTTTCAGCATCGATTTGCAGAAGAGTTTGAATTATGAATTTTCTCCCCATTTCTACCTTCCCCCCCACTCCAAGATGCATATATTCTTGTTGCCCTGTTCCCCAGTCAGCCCTCCCTTGTGTCACCCCACTCCCCTCCCATCCCCTTTTCCTTTCTGTTCTTGTAGGGCAAGATAAATTTCTATGCTCCATTGCCTGTGTATCTTATTCTAGTTGCATGAATTTTTTTTTTGTTTTTGAATATCTGCTTTTAAAACTTTGAGTTCCAAATTCTCTCCCCTCTTCCCTTCCCACCCACTCTCCCCAAGAAGTCAAGCAATTCAACATAGGCCACATGCATATCATTATATAAAACCCTTCCACAATACTCGTGTTGTAAAGGACTAACTATATTTTGCTCCTTCCTAACCTATCCCCCTTTATTGAATTTTCTCCCTTGACCCTGTCCCTTTTCGAACATGTTTGTTTTTGATTACCTTCACCCCTTATCTGCCCTCCTTTCTATCATCCCCCCATTTTTAATCTTCTTCCTCCTTTCCTGTGGGGTAAGATACCCAATTGAGTGTGTGGTATTCCCTCCTCAGGTCAAATCTGATGAGAGCAAGATTCACTCATTCCCCCTCACCTGCCCCCTCTTCCCTTCCTACAGAACTGCTTTTTCTTGCCAATTTTATGTGAGGTAATTTATCCCATTCTATGTCTCCCTTTCTCCCTCTTTCAATATATTCCTCTCTCATCCTTTAATTTGATTTTATTTTTTTTTTATATATCATCCCTTCATATTCAAATTGCCCTGTGCCCTCTGTCTATATATATATATACACATACATATATGTATGATTCATGGGACCTCAGTATTAGGGTAGCTGAAGGGAATATACATATATACATATATATGTATATGTGTGTATATATATATATATGTGTGTGTTTGTGTGTGTGTGTGTGTGTGTGTGTATGTATGTATAAATGTGATCTGCTTTTCTAAGGAAAGCAACTTTAAAGGGTTTACAATCTCACTTTAATTAAACATACATATATCATTCATATAGTTCAGGGGGAAAAGTCACCACCCTGAACTTCAGAGAGAATACAAACAGAAATTAGGAGCATACATTATATAAACAGAACAAACAAACACAAAATAATAGAGAGGCTTCTAACTGTCTAAATATAGCTATGCATGCAATTAACAGAGAGAGAAGCACCAACATCTGGGTATTCAAAGCTGGGGGGGGGGGGGGGCTCCAACAGCTACTACCCAGAGTCGGGTCTGGCCAAGTCACATGAAATCTCTTGTATGTATGTATACACACTTCTTCAGGGTCAGAGGGCATCACAGCCATGGTACTCAAGCCCATATGACCTAGGAGTTTCAGTAACTTAAGGGAGTCTTCAAAGACTATTGACTGAAAAAAGGGTGACTCAAAGGCATTTGATTGCCTCTGAATAGCACTCCAAAACAAAAGGTCTCACTTCACTTGCGATTACAGAGGTAAATAGTCTTGTTCAAGGGATAATCAGAAGCAAGGTGTTACTAGATCATAAATATGTGGCAAAGAGTAAAGTATTAGATCAGAACTATATTTTACATTCAAAACCAAACACAACATAATAGATTTTGAACCTACAGTCAATATAGAGAGACAGTAGTTTATATTGGTGGAAGGTAGGGGTAAATGTTTGTGATCAGATTTGAATTTTAGGAAGATCAGTGGCAGCTGAGTGGATCATGGACTAGACTGGGTAGAGACTCCAGGAAGGAAGACCAATCTGTGGGCTATAAGAACAGTATAGATACTAAATTATGACAGCTTCCACCAGGGAAGTATATATTTGAGTTGTGAAAAGGAAACATACAGAGAGATGTTGTGAATATAGACATGGGAAAACTTGGCAACAGATTAAATATGTAGAATTAGTACAAGAAATAAATTGCTTTTGGTATAGATTGCATTTACCTTTTGAAGAATTTTGGAATTTATTTTTGTTTTTCTACCCCAACTTTGCATATCAGGGTAATTTTTTTTTTTTATTTTTCATTTTTTTTTAAATTTTAAATTAGATTTTTTTTTTGTTTTTAGTTTACAACACTTAGTTTTACATGTTCTTGAGTCTCAAATTTTCTTCCCTTCCATCCCCTCCCCATTCTCCCCAAGGCAACATGCTGTCCAATATAGATTCTACATAAACCCTTGCATTAAACTTATTTACCCCATAGTCAAGTTGCAAAGAAGATTTATGACCAATGTAATGAATCATGAGAGAGAAGAAACAAAACCAAAAAAAGGAGAGGAAAAAAAAGAGAGCAAATAGTTTGCCTCAATCTGCATTCAGATTCCACAGTTCTTTCTCTGGATGTAGCAAGCTTTTTCCATCATGAGTCCTCTGTAGCTGTCTTTGAGCCTTGTATTGCCAAGGAGAACAAAGTCTATCAAAGTTAATCAACACATAAACAATGTGTCTGTGGTTATGTATAATGTTCTCCTGGTTCTGCTCCTCTCACCCAGCATCAGATTATGTAGGAATTTCCACGTTATTATGAAGTCCATATCTTCCCCATTTCTTATAGCACAATAGTATTCCATTACATTCATATACCACAATATGTTCAGCCATTCCCCAATTGATGGGCATCCCCTTGATTTCCAATTCTTTGCCACCACAAAAAGAGCAGTTATAAATATTTTTGTACATATAGGTACCTATCTCAGTTGTGTGATCTCTTTGAGATATAGCCCTAGGAGTGGTATTGCTGGGTCAAAGGGTATGCATATTTTTATAACCCTTTGGGCATAGTTCCAAATTGCTCTCCAAAATGGCTGGATCTGTTCATAACTCCAACAACAATGTATTAATGTTCCAGTTTTCACACATCCTCTCCATCCTTCATCATTTTCCTGTTTTGTCATGTTAGCCAATCTTACAGGAGATATGTGGTATGAGAGTTGTTATGATTTGCATTTTTTAATCATGATTTAGAGAATTTTTTCATATGCCTATAGATATCTTTAATTTCTTCATCTGAAAACTGCCTTTTCATATCCTTTGACCATTTCTCAATTGAGGAATGACTTGTATTCCTATAAATTTGGCTCAGTTCCCGGTTATATTATAGCTATGGGGCCTTTATCAGAGACATTGGTTGTAAAGATTTTCTCCCAATTTTTTGCTTCTCTCCTAATCTTTGTTACATTGCCTTTGTTTATACAAAACCTTTTCAGTTTAGCATAATCAAAATTATACATTTTGCATTTTATAATCCTCTCTATCTCTTGTTGGATTGTGAATTCTTCCCTTTCCCATAAATCTGACAGGTAAACTATTACTTGCTCTCCCAAATTGCTTATAGTATCAGCCTTTATTCCTAAATCATGTACACATTTTGACTTTCTTTTTATATACGTTGTAAGACACGGGTCTATGCCCACTTTCTGCCATACTATTTTCCAAATTTCCCAGTAGTTTTTTTGTGAAATAGGAAATTCTTAGCCCAGAATCTGGATTTTTTGGGTTTATCAAAGAGTAGATTGCTATCATCAGTGACTTCTACGTCTTGTGTACCTAACCTATTCCACTGACCTACTACTCTGTTTCTTAGCCATTACTAGGTAGTTTTGATGAATGCTGCTTTAAAGTACAGTTTAATATCTGGTATGGCTAGGCCACCTTTCCTATCATTTCTTTTCATTAATTCCAATAATATTATGGGCTTTTTGTTCTTCCAGATGAATTTTGTTATTATTTTATCCAGGTCTGTAAAATAATTTTTTGCTAGTTACTTTCTTTGACTTAATTTTCAAACTAATTTTGAGATAGAATCAACTGATTTATCTGCATGTTCTCTTGATTTTTCTTTTCTTTTCTTTCTTCAAACTTTTATTACTTCAGCTTCCCTGCCATTTATATGATAGTGTCACTCAATTTCTAAAGGTTTATTTTACTCCACTGATGATTAGATTTCAAAGCTTAATGTGTAAATATGCTTCAAGTTCTCCTTATTTGGGGGAATTTATATTTTACTAGCCTTTCATTCCCTCAATAGCTTCATGAAAAAAAGGACTTCTATAGCTGTATATCTATCCACATTGATTCAGTGCAATTGTGATGACTCATAATATACCCCTGCTTCTGCTACTCCCTTGTTTTAATTTCTTTTTCATCTTTACTTTGCCACATCAGTGTTTGCCACATTTGTTTAATGGTTGGGGGAAGTAAGAAAGTGGTCCTGACAGGAATTCTGAGCCTTTTGGGGTCCCTAACCAGGGGCAACAACAAAGAGAAAGCAGTATCTACATCTCTCCTCCCAGCCTAAGGAAATCAGGGTCTTCTGCATGTTTTGATTTAAGGAGCAGGCAGGGGGTTAAGTATGCTAGAAAACTCTATATGGATGGAAGAGATAACTATTTATGTTCCAGACAAAAGTCCAAAGGTAGTTTGTTTCAGTTTGTATGTGGCTTCAAGTACAGAGAAAGTTGGTCAATGAGGGATATCACATATCATTTTTAAAGGAGTAAGTATTGCCATTATCTACTTCTAATTAATAAAGGCTTTAGTTTATCTGAACACTCTCTTTCTTGTCTTGTTGATTCTACTATATTTGTGCTACAGCTGGTAATTTTTTTCTTTGCTTTTAATATCAGATGGATTTTTATTGGTATTATATATATATATATATATATATATATATATATTTAACATATACCTTCTATCCTTTCTTATTTTCCTTCCTTTCCTATTTTCCTTTACCTTCTCCTGCCATCTTCTGCAGCAGATAAATTAGATTTTTTTTAAAAAATATATTGATTTATTTTTAGTTTACAACATTCAGTCCCTCAAGTTTTTGAGTTTCAAATTTTCTCCTCCTCCTTCTCTCCCCCCTACAAGAGATCTTGTAATCCAATAGAGGTTCCACATATGCCTTTATACTAATCATATTTTGACAATAGTTAAGTTGTAAAGATGAATTATAACCAAGGGAATCAACCACCAGAATGAAGAAACAAAACAGAAACAGAAACAAAAAAGGGAGCAAATAGTAGGCTTCAACCTGCATTCAGACTCCATAATTCTTTCTCTGGATGTGAATCACTTTTCCCATCATGAGTCTTTTTTGTGTTGTCTTACGACCTTGCATGGCTGAGAAGAGCAACATCTACCAAAGTTAATCAACACATATACAATGTGTCTGTAACTATGTAAAATGATCTCTTGGTTCTGCTCCCCTAACTCAGCATCAGTTCATGTAAGTCTTTCCAGGTTATTATGAAGTCTGTCTGCTCCTCATTTCTTATACCACAATAGAATTCCATTACATTCATATGCCACAACTTCTTTAGCCATTCCTCAATTGATGGGTATCTCCTTGTTTTCCAATTCTTTACCACCAGAAAAAGAGTTGCTATAAATATTTTTGAACATACAGGTACTTTTCCCATTTGTGTGATCTATTTGGGATACACCCCTAGAAGTGGTATTGCTGGGTCAAAGGGCATGCACATTTTTATAGCCCTTTGCACAAAGTTCCAAATTGCTCTCCAGAATGGTTGGACCAGTTTACAACTCCACCAACAATGCATTAGTGTTCCAATTTTCCCACATTTTCTGCAGCATTTATAATTTTCCTATTTTGTCATATTAGCCAATCTGACAGGTGAGATGTCATACCTAAGAGTTGTCTTGGTTTGCATTTATCTAATCAATAGTGATTTAGATCATTTTTTCATATGCCTATAGATACCTGTAATTTCTTCCTCTGAAAACTGCCTCTTCATATCCTATGACCATTTATCAGTTGGGGAATGACTTGTGTTCTTATAAATTTCACTCAGTTCTCTGTATATTTTAGAAATGAGGCCTTTGTCACAAACACTGCTTATAAAAATTCCTTCCCAGTTTTCTACTTCCCTTCTAATCTTGCTTTCATTTGCTTTGTTTGTACAAAAACTTTTCCATTTAATGTAATCAGAATTACCCATTTTGCATTTCATTATGCTCTCCATCTCTTGTTTGGTCATATATTCTTCCCTTCTCCGTAAATCTGACAGGTAATCTATCCCCTCATCTCCCAAATGGCTTATAGTATCAGTCTTTATATCTGAATAGTGAATCCATTTTGACTTTATTTTTGTATATGGTGTAAGATGTTGGTCTATTGGGGGAAGGGTAGTCTGGCTGCTGGAAGTCACCTCCTCTCATAGCATAGTTTATGCTCAGCCACTGTGGTCTAATGATAGTCCTGGCTGTGCTGAGACACAACTAGAGTCCTGCTGTTGGTGCTTGCTGGCTCCACCCCCTCTGGGACTCAGGATCATCACCTGCTGGTCTGCTGAGTTGGGGTTTGCTGGAACAACTCTGTTCCTGACCTGGACCCCTTTGTCCATGGCAGGAGGAACCCTTCCCTTTGATCTCCCTAGGCTCCCAAGCTAAAAGACTGCTGTACCCCTAGGATCTTGTATTCCGGGAATTTTCCTGGGGCAACATTCTCTACATTTTTCAAGGTTAAAAAGGTTTACTCTGCCATCATGGCTCCTGGAAGTTCAAGTATGTGACTTGTCTGTGGGCTGATATCCCCAGGAGTAGCTGCTGCCAGTGTAGCCGGCCCTGTACTTCTGTTTCACCCATTTCTGAGAGAACCTTGTTCTGCGATGAGGGATTTGGTCATTGCTACTGCTATCGGTGATTGAGTTCACCAAGACTGGGAACAGGACTGCTTCTGCTCTGCTATGGTCAAGTCTGCACTGGTGTAGCCCATGTACTCTGCAATCTCCCAGCCAAGCATCACAGAACCTTAACATCAATCTTTCAGGTCTGTCCTGGGCTGTAAATCTGCCCCACTCTGTCTCGCAGTAGATTCTGCCATCTCAAAATTTGTTCAAATTCACTTCTTAGAGATATCCAAAGGAATGTATGGGAGAGCTCTGATGAGTCATGCTTTTACTCAGCCATTTTGGCTCCACCCCTGGCATTTATTTCAAACTTTATTTGTTTCTTATTTTAATTTTTTTAAAATAATATGAACTGGGATAACTCTCCAGATACAACATCAAGAATTATTCAGATGCAGAAACAAGATGGCAGAGTAAGGGCAGGGACTTACCTGAGCTCTTCCCCAAAGCCCTGCAAATACATTTTTAAAATGACTAAAGAAATTCAAGAGCAGCAGAAACCACAAAAAAGATGGAATGAAAAAATTCCCAGGTCAAGACAACTTGGAAGATTGGCAGGGAAGGTCTATTGTGCAAGGGTGAGAGAGGAGTGCAGTCCAGCACAGGCCATGCTAGAGTAGACTGAGTCCCAGCAAACTTGGAGCAGGCCTCAGCATGACCTAATCACTGGCAGCAGTAGTGAATTCTGGACTTCTCAGCCTACAGATGCCAAAGAAAACTCAGAAAGTCAGCAGGAAAAGTCTGTCACACCTGAATGAGAGTGAAGCACACTGATAGATAGAAAGTAGGGCACACTGGAGGAAGAGGTAATCAGAATAAACAGGCTGAGGCAGCACAGCCTCAGCCATAGCAAATCAGGAGTAGGTCTTGGGAGTGAATAAATAAGCAGCTGCTGCAACAGCAGCTGCTTCCAAAGATCTCATCCCACAGACAGTAAAGATGTTGAAAAAATGGACAGAAGGAGATTACAAGGGTCTTTTTGCTAGCACTGAGGCAAGACTATGTTGCTTTGCTCTTACTTGATTCTGAGTCATAGTCCTGAGTGGCAGTCCCAGGGTAAGAAGGAGCACTAGCATAGCAGAGCATGACACCACAGTGAAGGGGGAAGTTTCCTCAGATTTCCAGGATAGAAAAGAGTTTTTGTGATTACTCATAGACCACAGAACAGGTCAGGAGAGAAGTAGGCACCTCTCTTTAGATCATACCACCTTGGAAGAAATGAAAACTCACAGATCCCAAGAAATATCTCTGAAAACAGCTGCACAAAACCCCTGAAGCTTGGGACAGTGTGCACTCCACCCTGGAAACGAGTCCTACTTTAAGATAGAGTTAAAAGTCCAATAATATGATGGGGAAATGAGCAAAAAATAGAAAAATTAAAACAAAAATACAACCTCTGACTAAAGAAGTTTGCAACATTGACAAGGAGGATGAAAACACACTCAGAAGACAACAAAGTCAAAACTCCTACATCCAAAGCCTCTAAAAAGATATGATTTGGTCTCAGGCCATGGAAGAACGCAAAAATGATTTTGAAAATTAAGGAAGACAGATAGAGGAAAAATTGGGGAGAGAAATGATGTTGATGCAAGAAAATCATGAAAAATGAGTCAACAGTTTGGTGAAAGACACATACACACACACACACGCACCCCTACCTGAAGAAAATAACACCTTAATAAATAGACTGGGCCAAGTGATAAATGATGTCCAAAAAGCTAATGAGGAGGAAAATGCCTTAAAAAGCAGAAGTGGACAGATGGAAAAGGAAGTCCAAAAGTTCACTGATGAAAATTATTCTTTAAAAATTAAAATGAAGCAAGTGGAAGGTAATGCCTGTATGAGAAATCAAGAAGCAATAAAAATAAAAGCAAAAGAATGAAGAATCAAAAGAGAGAAGAACATGAAATATCGCATAGGAAAGAAAGATAACTGGCCTGGAAAATAGTTCCAGGAGGGATAATTTAAAAGTTATTAGACTGCCTGAAAGCTGTGATCAAAAAAATGGAGATTACACATCATCATTCAAGAAATTATCATAGAAAGATGTTCTGATTTTCTAGCACCAGAGACTAAAATAGGAATTAAAGTATCTGCTGATCACCTCCTGTAAGAGATCCCCAAATGAAAACTTCCAGAAATTTTACAGCCAAATTCCAGAGTTGCTACATAAAGAAGAAAATATTGCAAGCAGCCAGAAAGGAACAATTAAATTATTCTGGACCCACAGTCAGGCTAACACAAGATTTAGCTGTTTCTACATGAAACGACCAGAGGGCTTAGAATATGATATTCCAGAGGCCAAAGGAGCTAGGATTACAACAAAAAATCAGCTATTATCAAAACTGAGTATAATCCATGATGGGGAAAATTGTCATTCAATGAGATAGAGGACTTTCCTGTGTTCTTGATGAAAAGACCAGCAATGAATAGAAAATTTGACTTCCAAATACAAGACTCAATAAAAGCATAAAAATGTAAACAGAAAAAAGAAATCATAAGGGACTTAACAAGGCTAAACTGTTACCTTTCCTACATGGGAAGATGATATTTATAACTCATAAGATCTTTCTCATTATTAGGGTAGCTAAAAGGAGTCTATATAAACATAGGGTACAGGTGTAAGTTGAATATGAAAGTATGACATCTAAAAATAGAATTAAGGGGTGAGAGAGGAATGGACTGGGAGAAAAGAAAGGGAGAGATTGAATGGGGTAAATTATGTCACATAAAATAGGAAAGAAAAAGTTTTTATAATGGAGGGGAAAGGGGAGTGAGAGCGAATTAGTGAACTTTACTCTCATCGGATTTGGTTTAAGGAGGGAGTAACATACACACTCAAATGGGTATAGAAATCCATATTACCCTACAGGAAAATACGGTAGAAGGGGAGAAGAGAAGTGGTATGATAGAAGATAATGCAGATTGGGGGAGGGGGTAATCAAATGCAAACACTTTTGAGAGGGACTGTTCAAAGGAGAGAATACAATAAATGGAGGGCAGGACAGGATGGAGGGAAATATAGTTAGTCTTTCATAACATGACTGTTATGGAAATGTTTTAAATGACTACACATGTATAACCTATATCGAATTGCTTGGCTTCTCAATGAGGGGTGGGGGGAGGAAGAAGGGAGGCAATGTGGAACTCAAAGTTTAAAAATGAATGGTAAAAATTGTTTTAACATGCAACTGGGAAATAGAAATCTGTCTTGAAAGAAGGTAGGGCAGATTGGAGGGAGGAGTAATCAGAATGCATGACATCTTGGGATCAGGGGAGGGGAGAGATGGGGAGAACATTCAGAACTCAACATCTTGTGGAAGTGATTGTTGAAAATGAAAAATAAATTAATAAAAGGAAAAAATTAAAAGAATATTAAAATATCAAAATTAATTTAAAAACAAATAATAAATATGAGTGTGACATTGTCCTTTAAAAAAGTTAGCTGTAGTAAGGTTCAAATTGGTGTAAGAATGATGTTGTGATTGGACAAGCATCAACAATGATGCTAATGTGTGTGTGTGTGTGTGTTTATGTGTAAGAGTTAGGGAGGGAATACCTAACTAGCATAAAAGTGGATGAGAAAGGAAAATCTTTGTCTTCCTCCATAAGTGAATAGATTGATCATAACTAAAAAGAGATTAAAGGCTAGCTTAGTCATTTTGCATTTTACTTTTGTTTTCTCTATAAAGGAGAATAATCTTTGAACTAAAAAGGGAAGAGTGCTGCCCTAGGACTTGAGAAAGAAAAAAAAATGATAAGCTGATTTTTATTTCAATGAGAAGAATGGATTTTGTTTTACCATATAGACTAACATAACTGGAAAAACATATTCAAGGAAATTTAAGAACACATTATAAAAGGGATAACCATTTCGAAAATAGTTCGCTTCATACCAGAAGAAAGTATTTTTTTCTTCTTTTATGAGTTAATTTAACATCTAGATCCAAGAGAACATTCATATTTTTACCTATATCTTTTATTTGAGTGTCTCTGATTCTTTTTTTTGGAGGGGGGGAGAGGGGAATAGAGAATGATAGACTTTTAGATAATAGTACAGTTAAATAATCACAGGAGCTGGCTAAATGACTGAAAACAGAAAAGCCTTTAATGTTTGTATGTCAGTCTGCAATATTGTTTCTGGGAGAGATCCCAGGGATCTGGCTTTGATTCTATGAGAAATAACATTTCTATCATTGACTTGGGTAAAAAGATATATGTCTTATTTATCAAACATATACATGTTGGGGCAGCTAGGTGTACAGTGAATAGAGCACTGGCCCTAGAGTAAGGAGGACCTGAGTTCAAATCCAGCTGCAGACAGTTGAGCTGGACATCAAAGAACTCCTTAGGGACAAATCTCCAGGGCCAGATGAGTTTATGTGTGAAATTTATCAAATATTTAAAGAACAATTTATTCCCATACTTTATAGACTATTTGGGAAAATGGACCAACACGTCCTACCAAATTCATTTTTGTCACAAATATGGGGCAGATACCTAAACCAGGAAGAGTCAAAAGAGAGAAAGAAAATTATAGACCAATTTCCCTAATGAATATTGATGAAAAAATTTAAATAAATATTACCAAAAAGATTGCAGCAACTTATCATGAGAATAATAAACTACAACCAGGTAGGATTTATTCCAAGAATGCAAGGCTGGTTCAATAGCAGGAAAACTATTACCATAATTGATCATATCCACAATAAAACTAGCAGAAAACATGATTATCTCAATAGATGGAAAAAAATCTTTTGACAAAATGCAATACCCATTGCTATTAAAACACTAGAAAGCATAGGAATAAATGGAGCCTTCCTTAACATTGTAAGTAGCACCTACCTAAAACCATCAGGAAGCATTATACCTAATGGGGATAAGCTAGATGCATTCCCAATAAGATCAGGGGTGAAACAAGGATGTATGTTATCATCCCTATTATTCAGTTTGGTGCTGGAAATGTTAGCTTTAGCAATAAGAGAAGAAAATGAAATTGAAGGAATTAGAATAGGCAAAGAAGAAACCAAGTTATCACTTTTTGCAGATGGTATGATGATTTACTTAGAGAATCCTAGAGAATCAAGTAAAAAAATTGAAATAATAAACAACTTTAGGAAAGTTGCAGGATATAAAATAAACGCACAGAAGTTCTCTGCATTCTTATATATTACTAAGAAAACCCAAGAGCAAGAGATAGAAAGAGAAATTCCATTTAAAGTTACTGTAGACATTACAAATATTTGGCAGTCTACCTACTGGCAAAAGTTATTGTAGATGTTATAAAATAATTGGCAGTCTACCTACCTAGATAAACCCAGGACCTATATGAACACAATTACAAAACACTTTTTACACAAATAAAGTCTGATCCTAATAAATGGAAAAAAACAGCAGTTGCTTATGGTTAGGCAAAGCTAATATAGTAAAAATGACAATTTTACCTAAATTTATTTGCTTAGTCAGTGCCATACTAATCAAACTACCAAAAATTATTTTACAGAGCTAGGTGAAATAATGACAAGATTCATCTGGATGAACAAAAGGTCCAGATTATCAAGGGAATTAATGAAAATAAATGCTAGGGAAGGTCACCTAGCCATACTATATATTAAACTGTACTATAAAGCAGCAGTCATCAAAACTACTTGGTACGGGCTAAGAAACAGAGTGGTGGATGAGAGGAATAAGTTAGGTACACAAGACACGGTAGTCAACGACTGTAGAAATCTACTTCTTGATAAACCCAAAGAATTCAACTTCTGGGTTAAGAATTCACTATTTCACAAAAACTGCTAGGAGAATTGGAAAACAGTATGGTAGAAACTGGACACTGATCAATATCTTACACCATACACAAAAATAAAGTCAAAATGGGTTCATGATTTAGGAATAAAGGCTGATACTATAAGCAATTTGGGAAAGCAAGGAATAGTTTACCTGTCAGATTTATCAAACAAGAGATACAGAGCACTACAACATGCAAAATGGATAGTTTTGATTGTGTCAAATTGAAAAGTTTTTATACAAACAAAGCCAAAGCAACAAAGATTAGAAAGTAAGCCAAAAATTAGAAAGAATCTTTAAAACCAGCGTCTCTGACAAAGACCTCATATCTAAAATACACAGGGAATTGCATCAAATATATGGGAGTACAAATGATTCCCCAATTGAGAAATGGTCAAATGATATGAACAGGTATTTTTTGGAGGAAGAAATTAAAGATATCTATAGACATATGGAAAAAATGCTCTAAATCACTATTGATTAGAGAAATGCAAATCAAAACAACTCTTAGCTACCACATCTCACCTGTCAGATAGGCTAACATGACAAAATAGGAAATTCATAAATGCTGGAGGAAATGTGGGAACATTGGAACACGAATGCATTGTTGATGGAGTTGTAAAATGATTCAATCATTCTGGAGAGCAATTTGGAACTTTGTGAAAAGGGCTACAGAAATGTGCATACCCTTTCTCCCAGCAATATCATTTCTAGAGCTGTATCCCAAAGAGATCGCACAAGTGGGAAATGGACCAGTATGTACAAAATTATTTATAGCAGCTCTTTTTGTCATGGCAAAGAATTGGAAATCAAGGGGCTGCTCATCAATTGGAGAATGGCTAAACAAGTTGTGGGTATATGAATGTAATGGAATACTATTGCGCTATAAGAAATGAAGTGCAGACGGACTTCATAATAACCTGGAAAGACATATATGAACTGATGCTGAGTGAGGGGAGCAAAAGTAGGACATTATACATGGTTATAGACACATAGTATCTGTAAGGACTAACGTTGATAGATTTGGCTTTTCTCATCAATGCAAGGTTCAAAGACAGCTCCAAAAGACTCATGATGGAAAAAAACAAAAAACTACGCACATCTAGGAAAGAATTATGAAATCTGAATGCTCATTGAGGCAAACTATTTGCTCCCTTTTTTCCTTCTTTTTTGGGTTCATTTCTTCTTTCTTATGTTTCATTCCATTAGTTATAATTCTTCTTTAGAACTGGACTATTACGTAAATAAGTTCAATGCGAAGACACATGTAGAATGTATATTCGATGACATGCCATTTTGGGGGGAGGGGAGAGGTGAGGGAGGGAGAGAGAGGAAAATTTGGAACTCAAAAACTTGTGGAACTGAGTGTGGTAAACTAAAAAATATAAATAAATAAAAACATTTTAATATGTTTTTATAAAGAGTATCAGTGCATGTAATCTATATGTGCATTAAATATATATATTTTTTGCATATGAAATATACATATGTGAAACACATATGTATATTTTAATCAAACTAATTTAAGCATGTTTGCAATGAATTAATGATCAAGTAACAATATGCCCAACTAATAACTCCATCATAATATGGAGGAAAGTAGGCTAAAGTGAGAATGAGGAGAATTGTACACTGTTTCTCTGTTCCAACCTTACTATGCCACTTTGAACAAGTTAACCAACCTCTCCAGATCTCAACTTTCTTTTTTTAATTTTTTTTTATTTTTAAAACTTTTACTGTTACCTTTTGTTTCTATACCAGTTATTACTATTTAACCACCATCCCCCACCTCACTGTCTCCAATTTTAAGGGCAAAAAGCCCTTTAAGCAAAACCAACAGACACAGTGACCACATCTTATAGCACACCTCCGTCTAAAGTCTACGGCAGGGGTTCTTAACTTTTATTATCTCATCTGGAGACTTTATTGAATCTTAGTAATCCCTTCTCAGAATAATGAATGCCTTCATTTAAACTTTTTAAAATTCATTTTAAACTTAAATGCAAAAAGACAAAGAGAAAAGAATATTTCCACATACACAGCATAACACAAAAAGAGGATTCAATATAAAACCATGAATTTCTATTTCACACAGCTTATTTAGAAAAAAAACAACAACTACGTAATAAATATTACACGCCATTTTCAAAGCTGTGCTTCCTGTTTTTCTCTGCTTCCTTCTTTTTTTTAAATTTAATTTATTTATTTAACACATTTAGTTTTCAGCATTGGTTTTCACAATTGTTTGAATTACAAATTTTCTCCCCATTTCTACCCTCCCCCCCCACTCCAAAATGGCGCATATTCTGGTTGCCCTGTTCCCCAGTAAGCCCTCCCTTCTGTCACCCCACTCCCCTCCCATCCCCTTTTCCCTTCCCCTCTTGTAAGGCAAACTAAATTTCTACTCCCCATTGCCTGTGTATCTTATTTTCTAGTTTCATGCAAAAAACTTTTTTTTTGTTTGTTTTTGAACGTCTGATTTTAAAAACTTTGAGTTCCAAATTCTGCCCCCTCCTCCCTTCCCACCCACCCACCCTCCCCAATAAGTCAAGCAATTCAACATAGGCCACATGTGTATCATTATGTATAACCCTTCCACAATACACATGTTGTGAAAGACTATATTTTGCTCCTTCCCAACCCATCCCCCTTTATTGAATTTTCTCCCTTGACCCTATCCGCTTTTGAAAGTGTTTGTTTTTCATTACCTCCACTCCCATCTGCCCTCACCTCCATCATCCCCCCCTTTTTATCTTCTTCCCTCTTCTTTCCTGTGGGGTAAGATACCCAATTGTGTATGTATGGTATTCTCTCCTCAGGCCCAATCTGATGAGAGCAAGATTCACTCATTCCCTCCTCACCTGCCCTCTCCCCTTCTCCCACAGAACTGCTTCCTCTTGCCACCTTTATGTGAGATAATCCACCCTATTCTGTCTCTCCCTATCTACCTCTCTCAATATGTTCATCTCTTATCCCTTAATTTGATTTTGTTTCTTTTAGATATCTTCCCTTCATTTTCAACTCACCCTGTATCCGTTCTCTCTCTCTCTCTCTCTCTCTCTCTCTCTCTCTCTCTCTCTCTCTCTATATATATATATATATATATATATATATATATATATATATATATATATGTACACACATAAACATATGTACATATATGCCTATTCCCTTCAGCTACCCTAATACTGAGGTCTCATGAATCATACACATCATCTTTCCATGTAGGAATGTAAACAAAACAGTTCAACTTTAGTAAGTCCCTTGCAATTTCTTTTTCTTGTTCTTTTTCTTGATTACCTTTTCATGTTTCTCTTGATTCTTGTGTCTGAAAGTCAAATTTTCTATTCAGTTCTGGTCTTTTCACTGAGAAAGCTTGAAAGTCCTCCATTTTATTAAAAATCCATATTTTGCCTTGGAGCATGATACTCACTTTTGCTGGGTAGGTGATTCTTGGTTTTAATCTTAGCTCCATTGACCTCTGGAATATTGTATTCCAAGCCCTTCGATCTCTTAATGTAGAAGCTGCCAGATCTTGGGTTATTCTGATTGGGTTTCCACAATACTCAAATTGTTTCTTTCTGGCTGCTTGCAGTATTTTCTCCTTGATCTGGGAGCTCTGGAATTTGGCAACAATATTCCTAGGAGATTTCTTTTTGGGATCTATTTGAGGAGGCGATCGATGGATTCTTTCAATTTCCATTTTTCCCTCTGGCTCTAGAATATCAGGGCAGTTCTCCTTGACAATTTCTTGAAAGATGATATCTAGGCTCTTTTTTTGATCATGGCTTTCAGGTAGTCCAATAATTTTTAAATTATCTCTCCTGGATCTATTTTCCAGGTCAGTGGTTTTTCCAGTGAGATAGTTCACATTGTCTTCCATTTTTTTATTCCTTTGGTTCTGTTTTATAATATCTTGATTTCTCATAAAGTCACTAGCCTCCACTTGCTCCAATCTAATTTTTAAAGTAGTATTTTCTTCAGTGGTCTTCTGGACCTCCTTTTCCATTTGGCTAATTCTGCCTTTCAAGGCATTCTTCTCCTCATTGGCTTTTTGGAGCTCTTTTGCCATTTGAATTAGTCTGTTTTTTAAGGTGTTGTTTTCTTCAGTGTATTTTTCAGTATTTTTTGGGTCTCCTTTAGCAAGTCATTGACTTGTTTTTCACGGTTTTCTCGCATCCTTCTCATTTCTATTCCCAATTTTTCCTCTACTTCTCTAACTTGCTTTTCCAAATCCTTTTTGGGCTCTTCCATGGGCTGGGACCAGTTCATGTTTTTCTTGGAGGCTTTTGGTGTAGGCTCTTGCACTTTTTGTTGACTTCTTTAGGCTGTATGTTTTGGTCTTCTTTGTCACCAAAGAACGAATCCAAAGTCTGAGACTGAATTTGGGTGTGTTTTCGCTGCCTGGCCATATTCCCAAACAACTAACTTGACCCTTGAGTTTTTCAGTGGGGTATGACTGCTTGTAGACTAAAGAGTTCTATGTTCCACATTTGGGGGGGATGTGCCAGCTCTGCCACACCATCACTGCTCCTTCCCCAAGAACCCCCAACCCGGACTGGGCTTAGATCTTCAGCAAGTTGTGCACTCCTGCTCTGATCCGCCACTTAATTCCTCTCACCAGGTGGGCCTTGGGCCAAAGCAACAACAGCTGTAGCTGCCCCACTTCTGCTGCCCCCGGGGCTGGTAGTCTAACCTCGAACTCCTTCCACTCCTGCTGCTTTTCCCACTAACCTTCTCCACTGTCTTTGGTGTTTGTGGGTTGAGAAGTCTGGTAACTGCTGCAGCTCACTGATTCAGGGCGCTAGGGCACTTTCCACTCAGCTTCTGGTCTGGTTGGTCCACACAGCTCAGCAGGGCTTGGCTCCCCACAGCTTCCCTCTCTGTGTGGGATAGACCTCACCCAGAGACCATCAAGGCTATCCTGGGCTGGAGCCCTGCTTCCCTCCGCTGTTTTGTTGGCTCTGCTGTTCCAGAATTGGTTCAGAGCCATTTTTATAGGTTTTTGGAGGGACTCGGCAGGGAGGTCACGCTAGTCCCTGCTTTCCAGCTGTCATCTTGGCTCCCCAGATCTCAACTTTCAAATGAAGGGGAAGACATGGATGAATCACAATGCCAATTTCAGCTAAAAAACTAACTCTTTGCATTCTAGTATTTCTTTTAATTCTTTCTTTGGAATTTCTTTGAAGTTATTTTCCCCCCTTTAATTGAAATAACTCTTAAAGTACATTGTTTTTATTGCTATGGCTTCACAATAACACTAGTATAAATATACTTAATGATTTTTAGCCTTTCTTTTCCTTTCTTTTAAAAAATATTCTTTGAAAAAATGGTGCAAGGGATGAAATTTATTCACTTATTTAACAAGACAAGCTTTCTTTTGGATTTTTGTAATATGTACAAATAAAGATATTTTGGATATAGTATTAGGAAATCCTTTCATAATCCTTTCTTTTTTTTTCTTTTCACAAGTAGATACATTTCAAAACTTGTCTTTATATGGGCTCTTGTATGGTGGAGGAGGAATACAAATGAAACCAAAAATGAAGATGGATTACGAAAGTTTAGACTACATTGAGGTTAAAATCGTTTAAAGAGCATCACTGTTGAAAAAGAAAACTGTTGTGTGGATTTCAATTTAAGCAATAATTTGTGCTAATTCCTACAATAAAATATTCAGGGAGGCTTAAAGTGCATGGCTAGGTGAAATTCTGGTGAGCAGCATAAAATTGCATGTGGTGTTTTGATTTTCATACATATTTTCCTCCCTGCTTGTAGAATTAGCAATCTGCCTGTTGAACCTCTGGAAGACATGGTTGCAAACTTGTGTGACTGGTCTGTGTTCTCTAGACATCTGTGTGGGTCAAAGGTCATTTACTATATCACTCTCGGGATAGAAGTCAGGGTACAGAAAAAAAAAATACACCCTGAGCAATGTTGGCATAAATAAAAAGTACAGCCTATCAATGTCTTTTGGAACTGTGCTCACACTTCTTTTCCTATATAAAAGATACAAAGTTATAGACACTGGAATAAAATGCCTGACCATGGTCAGTACTCTAATTCCTTTTTTTTCCTTGTTCTTCTCCTTCTTTCTCTGCTATTTCTAACCTTTGCTACGAAGTCCCAGAGATTGGATTTTACATGCAAGGATCTCTGAATGCCAAATTTTACTGGGAAGTAATTAAGTAGGTTCATTCAGATACTGATGTAATTTCCTTGAAAGTTAGAAGAATTACTCTTTTGTCTGTTGTAAGTGTTCTAATAGACATAAAAGAGCTCATCTTTTATTTGAGATCATTACAGCTTGATGACTGATCAATTCGAGTCTCTTCATGTTCTGCGGGGAAAATAAAAGAGTATCTTGTATCACCCTGGCTATTGATTATCTTTTGGGATTTTTGATGGAAAGCCAGAGATCAAGACTAATTTCAATCACAGAATCCTAAAAATGAAACTTAATTACAGCACACTATTTTCTAATTTTTAAATGTCACTTCTTTTGTTGATTTGTTATTTTGTGAAACAATGGAGGAGGCACAAAATGTTTTTTCCCCTCTTTCTGAAACAATTTCAGCATTGAAGAGGAAAAAAAAAAATCCTGCTCATAAAACCCACAAACTTGGGATGTCAGTATAAGTTCCTCTTCTTATAAGCTATGATATAAGGCAGGTCATTATATCTTTCCTGGCATCATTTTCTTTAACTGTAAAATCAGCAGCTAGGTGGTTCAGGGAATAAAGTGCTGGGCCTGGATTCAGGAAGACTCATCTCCCTGAGTTCAAATATGACCTCAGACACTTACTAGCTCTGTGACCCTGGCCAAGTCACTTAATCCTATTTGATTCAATTCCTCATCTGTAAAATGAACTGAGGAAAGGAATGGCAAATCACTCCAGT
Source organism: Trichosurus vulpecula (assembly GCF_011100635.1). NCBI lineage: Eukaryota > Metazoa > Chordata > Mammalia > Diprotodontia > Phalangeridae > Trichosurus > Trichosurus vulpecula. The sequence goes on along the minus strand of NC_050575.1, from coordinate 372,076,434 downwards.
AATTTTGCAAAGAAAACCCAATATGGAGTCACAAAAAGTCAGACAGGACTGAAAAAAATACTGAATAACAAAAAAATGGGAATGCAAACATTTGATTTACTTTCTATTTTAAAACATATTTCCTCACTTTCATGTTAGAATGTTTAAAACTTATTTTAATGTTTTGATTTCCAAATTCTGACCTCACTTCTCTACTCCCCTCTTCCTAAGATGGTAAGCAATCAGATATGTTATATATGTGAAATCATGTAAAACATATCCATATTAGTAATTCTGTATGAGAAGAGTCAAAATAAAAAGAATGAAAGTGAAACCAGCATGCTCCAGTCCTGTATTCACGCAATATCAATTCTTTCTCTGGAAATAGATGGCATGCTTCATCATGAGTCTTTTTTTGCTGCATTGCTGAAGACAGCTGTCATTTACAGTTACCAAACAATATTGTTACTGTGTACATTGTCCTGGTTCGGATGTCACTCACCATCAGTTCATGTAAGTTTTTCCAGGATGTTCTGAAATTATCCTACTTGTCATTTATTATAGCAAGTTAATATTTGATCACAACCATATGCCGCAGCTTGTTTAGCTATTCCCCAATTGATGGGCATCCCCTCAATTTCCAATTTTTAGGCACAAAAAAAACTGCTATAAATATTCTTGTACAAATACATCAACCCTCTGCCCACCCCTGCCATTTTTGATGCCTTTGGCATATAGATCTAGCAGTGGTATTGCTGGATCAAAGGGTAATGCACTGTTTTTAACCCTTTAGGCTTAGTTCCTAATTGATCTCCAGAATGCTTGGATCAGTTCATGGCTCCATCAACTGTGCGTTAGTGTCCGAGTTTTTTTTTTTTTTTTTTCCATATCTCCTCCAATATCCACCATTTTTTGTTTTTATCATATTAGACAATCTGTTGTGTATGTTGGTACCTCAAAGTCATTTTAATTTGAATTTTTTCCTAATCAATAGTGATTTAGATAGTTTTTCATTTGTCTATAGATTGATTTAATTTTTTCATCTGAAGACTGCCTGTTCATATTCTTTGACAATTTATCAATTGGAGAATGGCTTACATTTTTTTTATAAATTTGAGCGAGTTCTCTGTATATTTGAGAAATGAGGACTTTATCAAATATACCTGCAATTTTTTCTGAGTTTTTTCCTTTTATTTTAATTTTGGCCACATTGATTGTGTCGGAAATATAAATTTTATAGATGCATTTTGTTATTACCACACCTACATTCTTCATTTCATCTTTCTCCTTCTCTTTTAGCTAAAAACCTATTACCTTTAACAGAGAATTACTTTTTTAAAAGTTCGTCAAAAAAATGTTTCAAGAAAGACTAGCATTATGTGAAGTGTACTACAACCATACTCTGAGTTCTCATACCTTTTTTTGGGGGGGGATGAAGATGCATGTAAAGTTACTTGTAATAATTTCAAAGTATTCAGATTAATTATTTTATTGTTTTTGTTGTTCCATTTCCATTTCTGTCATTACTCTGTACATGTTTCCCTGGTTATACTTATTTCACTTCATATTAGTCCATATATCTTGTTATACTTCTTTGCTTTCATCATTTCTATATCATATAAATACTCAATTTCATGTATTCACCAAAAATTACTAAAATGATTCAACAGTGATGGGAATATATATTGTTTTTATTCTGTTTCTATGACAAGAAGTGTTGCTATTATATATATATACATATATATATATATATATATATATATGTGTGTGTGTGTGTGTGTGTGTGAACACACATAAAGATACCTATACATATACATACATGTTTACACACATGTAAACAATACATATGTATATACCCACATACTCACATATATATGATTGGTAGTTGTCTTTTTTTTCCAAGAAGAACAAAATGATATCACTATGCCAGAGTCAAGTTACAGTGTGTCCAACTGTGGCTGATCAGACAAATGTGATTTCATAATATTCTACCACAAGTCAGGAACAAATATTCTATGTGAACATTTGAGATAGTTTCTCTAAATTTTCACATTTCATGTTTCTTTTGAGCTACTTTAATTCCGCTTTGTTCACAGAGCACCACACCTTCTCTGATGTGGGCACAACATGCTGAATGATTTTGTGCCAGTGTCTCCATGTGACATAATCAAATCCAAAATTCTTAAGAGAGACCTTGAGAGTGTCCTTGAATCATTTCTTCTGACCAACATGTAAACACTAGCCCCATGTGAGCTCTCCATAAAATAGTCTTTTTGGCCAACATATGTTCTGCATTCAAACAATGTTGCCAGTGCATCAGAGCTGTGCTATCTGAAGTAGAATTTGAATGCTTGGCATTTTAATTCAAGAAAAGACCTCAGTGTCTGGTATCTTATCCTGCCAGGTGATCTTCAAAATCTTCCTAAGACAATTCAAATGGAAGCAATTCAGTTTTCTGGCATGGTACTCGTATATTGTCCAGTTTTCACAGGCATACAACAATGAGGTCAGCACAACGGTTCTGTAGAAATTCAGTTAGGTTGTCAGTCTAATACCTCTTCTCTCCCACTCTTTAAGAGCCTCCCAAACACTGAGCTGACACCGGCAATGTGTGTATCAACCTAATTATCACTGTGTACATGCCTGGAAAGTACACTATTGAATAAGTGAACTTATCCACACCATTCAATTTTTTTTCATTTGCTGTAACCATTGGTTCTACCTATGAATGGTATGATGCTGACTGATGGAGCACCTGCATTTTTTTGTTGTTAATTGTTAGGCCAAAATTGGCACAAGCAGCAGAGAACTAATCCATACTTTCATGCATGTTGGCTTTAGAAGCTGCATTGATTGTACAAAGATCTGCAAACAGAAAATCATGCACCAACATTACCTTCACTGTGGTCTTGTTTTGTAGCCTTTTCAAGTTGGAAAATTTACCATCAGTGCTGTAGCTGACCTTGATGTTGTGTTCTTCCTCATTGAAGGCACTTGAGAACATGGCTGCAAACATCATGCTAAAAAGCACGGGAGCAAGTACACACTGTTGTTTCACTCCACTGGTGACTGGGAAAGCATAAGAGCATTGTCCATTATCCAGAGTATGGGCAAGCATGGCATCATGAAATTGAAGAACAATGCTGATGAATTTCTCTGGACAAATTTGACATGATTTTTCATAAGCCCTCATGACTGACAATATCAAGGATCTAAAACTTGGAAATCAAGGGAATGCCCATCAATTGGGGAATGCCTGAGCAAGTTGTGTTATATGAATGTAATTGAATACTATTGTGCTATAAGAAATGAAGAGCAGATGGACTTCATAATAACCTGGAAAAACCTACATGATATAATGCTGAGTGAATGGAGCAGACAGGAGAACATTATATACAACCACAGATGTATTGATTCTTTGATGATTAACCTTGATAAACTTAGCTCTTCTCAGCAATACAAGGTTTAAAGACAACTCTAAAGGACTCATGATGGACAGAGCTATCTACATCCAGAGAAAGAATTATTGATTGTGAATGCAGATTGAGGCAAACTATTTGCTCTCCTTTTTTTCTTCTTTTGTTTTTTTTTTTGTCTCCTCTTTTATTATTTTTTTGGTTTTGTTTCTTCTTTCTTATGATTCATTCCATTGGCCATGTTTTTTCTTTACAACTTTACTATTGTGTAAATAAATTTAATGTGAAGTTATATGTAGAAGATACATAGGACTCCATGCCATCTTGTGTAGGGAGGGAGAAGGGAAGGAAAAAAAATCTGGAACTCAAAATCATGTGGAACTGAGTGTGGTAAACTAAACATAAAAAAAGTCTTCATTAAAAAAAGAAAAAAAAAATCTAAACACATAGTGTACAGACCTCTGTTCTGTTCCTATCATTTCTCCTGGAGTTGTCAGGCAGCAAACGCCATATTGACTGTTCCTTGGCACTTTTGGAAGCCATACTGGCTCTCAGGTAGATGACCATCTTTCAGGTGAAAGACTAACCTTTTAAGGAGGACTCTGCCAAGAATTTTGCCAGCAATGCCAAAGAGAGTGACCTCCCTGTGATTGTCACAGGACACCTTTTTAGAGATGGACACTGGGGGGATCCTTGAACTCTTGGGGATAACTTTCTCTTGACAAATGACCTGGAAAATTTCAGTCAGCTGTTGTATGAGAGATGGAACCTCTGTCTTGTAAATCTCAGCTGAAAGAGAATCAGCACTAGGTGCTTTGCCACATGAAAGGAGTCTAAAGGCATTCAAAAATCTTTTTCTTCATTGGAACTTCAGCTAGAGAGGGATTGACTTCAACTTGAGGTAAATAGTGAATAGCTTAAGCATTGATTGATGACAATCTGTTGAGAACACTATGGAAGTGTTCAGTCCATCTTTCTGAGATCATGTCCATATCACTAATCAGTACTGAGTAGTTGAGATGCATCATAGGTCTTTGCCCCCTAAGTAGCCTTCAGGGCATCATAAAAGTGCTCTGGATTGTTATTACCAGCATAAAATTGAATTTCGTCTGCCTTCTTACTGAGCCAAAAATGCTGCATCTCTCTAAGCTTTTCTTATACCATATTTCTGATGGAAATAAAGTCTGCCTACTTATAGAAGGATGAACTGTCCTGCTGGTAAACTCTGGGGAATTCTCATTTTTTTTTTATTTAGCTGCTTCTGAAATTCTCCATTATTTTTCATCAAACCAGTTGTGATGTTTGTGAGTCTTCTGACCCAGATGAGCAAATGCAATGCTGTGCACCAAATCTCTGAAAGCTGACCCCTACTTTTCTGCTCCACTGTTGCAAATTGTGTGATGGCTTAACTTTCCCTCCAAGTTAGTTACAAACTATTTACCCTCAGAGACCAACTCTAATCTGTTGATGTTAATTCTTCTGGTAGTCATTTTGCCTTGGGGCCATGATTTTTGTTGAATGCAATTATTTAGCTTGGAGAACATAAGTCTATGATCAGTTCAGCAATCTGCATCACACATCACCTTCATCACTATCACATCCTTTATGTCTCTTCTACTTACAATCACATAGTGTATTAAATGCCAATGTTTACTGAGTAGATACATCAACAAAATTTTATTGTGTTTAGGCAAACAGAAGACAGTCTTGGTGATGAGAAGGTCATGGGTTGCGCAAGTCTTCAGTAATAAGTGACCGTTGCTGTTGCTGTTTCCAACTCCATTTCTGCCTAGGTCTCCCTGTCAATTCTGGTAGTCTGAGTCCACTTTAGCATTAAAGTCATCCAGAATTATAAGTTTGTCCTCTTGGCACATTGATGACAAGGGTCTTCAGGTCTTCATAAAATTTTTCTTTGACCTTATCAGGTTTCATCTTGGTGGGAGCATAGGCACTGATGATGGTGGCATGGAGATTTACTGCATGTGGCAAATGCATTATCATGAACCTGTCATTTACTCTTTTTGGTAGGCATACAAGCTAGTTGACTAGATTAGGTTTGATTGCAAAACCTACAACAGCTTCATGGCATTCACCTTCATTACAGCCACTCCAGAAATATGTGTATGTAGCTCCAACTTCAGTAAACTTGCCTTCATTTGCCAGTCTTATTTCATTGAGGGCTGCTATTTAGATGGGATACATAGTGAGTTCTATTGAAACAAGAACTGTTCATCTTTCAGGTGTACTGGGTTTTGTATTGTCTATAAGTGTGCACACATTCCACATGCTGATAGTGAGTGGAATAATCTTTGCATACATTTTATACATTTTTTTGTGTGTGTTTCAACTGCATGGTCTGATCCCTACCTGCTGTGGTAATCAGGCTGGGATAGAATAAGCAGACTATTTTTAGGACACTTTTTCTAGTCCCTTCCTCACACCAGGAAGTGAGCAGTGATATCCTTAAAAGGCTACTCAGATATGCAAGGGGCTGCCAAATCCCACTGTTGCTTCCGGTGAGAAGATGACCTTGTAGCCTAGGCCACATTTGTGCAGGATTGTCACTATAGCTCCCAGTGTTATCTGCACCTGCTGCTTTATCACTTGCCTGTCACTAAAGGATTTTTGAGATAGGTAAAAATGGTATGTGTTATGTTCTTTTATTCTTGCATAATTGGATTTCAGTGAGGCAGAATTGAACAAAGTTATTGGATCACTCTCACCATCACAGTCCAGCAGAAGGACAGAGTCAAGACAACTGATCATGCCTCATGATGCAGAAGATGACCTTGAAGTCTTTGATGTCTAACCAAGCTCTAAGCACTCCACAGTGCCTGCTTCAGCTGCCTTCATGGCTGTTGGAACAGATTGTTCCCATCTACCCATTCCAAAGGGAGAAGTCTTCACACATTTTGAGTAGACATCCTCCTACCTCACCACTGGGTTTGAGACCCCTCATTTACCCTCAGCCTGGTTTAGCCTGTCTGCCTAAAAAGTTTACTGGGGTGTGGACACTGCTCATACTAAAGCTTTCTGGAGCCACAAGTGAGAGTTAAATGGAACAGGTAGACACCAAAAATGGAAGGTAGCCCTGAAAAGGGCTCAGCAGCCTTCACACCAGAGGTACTAGCCTTCCCTGAATATACCCAAACACCCAAACATATACACACAGACACACAGGCACATATCTATATTTATATATCTTTTTATCATTGAAGTCCTTGGGATATGTAACTAGTAAAGAGATCTTTGAGTGGAAGTAAATTGGTATTTCAGTCAGTCTTAGCATAATTCAAAATTACTTTTCAGAAGGATTTGTCCATTTCATAGATTCATTAGCTGTTAAAGCAGTGTTTGTCTTTCCACCAATAACATTCTTCATGTTTTATCATCTTTTCCAATATTTTAGATTTTTATTAAAGCCTCACTTTTGCTACAATTAAAATGTTATGATTTATGATTGTGAGCATTCTTCTACCTGCTTGTTAATAGTAAGACATGTTTGAGTCTTTTGACAATTTATGTATTGGTAGGTCAAATACATACAGATACACACAGACACATATATAGATATGCTTGTATAGATATAAACATAAACAACTAAGAAAATTTTAGGAGTTCAATTGCATAACAGTTATGCAGCTTACAAATATCTGACATGATTTGAACTCAGTTTTTTTGAGGATAAAATGAGGAAATACTTATAAAATGCTTGCAAATCAAATTGCTATATATAAATGTATACATATATATTATCATCATTTCTACGGATGTTATTACTCCTGTTATTATTTATTGTTAGTGTTATTACTATAATAGGGAGAAGAAGCTTCATTAGAGCAGTTTGACAACTAACAGGATAAGATTACTAAGCAGCAGTAGGCCAGCATTTATTTGCATAGCTACAATTGTAGTAGTGATAGAAATAGAATTCCAGAAATGAAAGAATCACAATTAGAGAATAAAGAGGCCATTGAAAAGAAGATTATCCTTTAAAAATTCTCAAATTTTACAACTTAGGAGAGTACCTGGCACAGTAAATTTTTTGTTTCCTTCTCATCTTCCCACTACAGTTACTTTTTGATTGCACTGTGTCCAATGGGAGTGAAATATAAACTAGGCGACTAACTTTATATAAACCTTTTTTGCATTTCTATGAAGTTTGGTAGCTATCCTCTGAAATAACTGTGTTAATATAAGATACTGAATTCTGTATTAATCATTTTGTAATGCACAGTATGGGATATTGTATTATTTTTTCCCTTTGCTATATGGGAATAAAGGACATATGCTACATCTATAAAATGATGGGCTGAACCCTAAGGCCCACAAAGTGTCTATTAGTTCTAAATTTATGATTTTATGATATTGTGAACCTGTGATAGATTCAGTGGGCTATTGATAAAATTAAATCAATATTAACATGATTTTGATTTCAGGTGGCATATATGCTATCTTGTTAGAACAGATGATTTCTATTTATATTTACTCTGGGAACAAATCCCATTCTCAGAGCCATTCTACTTGAAGCATTTTAATTTCAATTAAAGACATAACTACAGTAAAGAAATTAACATCTTTTTTGGTATAAAGATATCAGCTTAAGAAAATTACCGTTGATCAACATGAAGGGATCAGGAAACTTTAATCTTAAATATCCATCTGGAAAGATTGAAGAAATGGAAGGAAGAGAGTAGAATGACAAATGGCTACTCTGTTATCCTCAATTTTGGAACCAAGGGATAGTTCATGAACACTTGGGCTTATATCCTAGTACAGTCATTGTTAATGGCTGTGTCCTCCACAATGTCTCACCCTCCACCCAAGAAATATTCTAGCAGGATCAGCCATATCCAAAATGGTTATGTTGTTGACCAATGACTGTTCAGTTAAAATTGGAGCTCTTCCTTGACTTAGAAGAAAAGCAAATACTCCAGAATCTCAAAATTCTCAGTGAAAGTTCAAATCACTCCCATCAAAGTAATTTTGAATTTATTGAAAAAGATTTTATTTTAAAAAATCGGTGTATGTGACCTTTGCATTTTAGAACATTAAGGATAAATGAGTATTTTACTTTGTCTAAGTATTAATTTGTATTTTTAAATTTTGTATATTCATATTAATTATTTTCATTTTTCCTTATTCTTATATCCATACTATAAATATAATTACACTATAGTGATTTTTAATAAATGTATTGCTATAATTTCATTGCTAGGATGTTGTTTTCATCAAAATCAATTATCAACACATCTTGGAGCTCAACAAGATGGAGAAAAGAAAGTACTCAGCTTAGCTCTCTCAACATTCCCCTAAAAACAATTTAAAATAATACCTCAAATTGAATTATAAAATTGCAGATCCAGAAAGCAGTCACTAAAGTACCTTAGAGCCACAGTCTGAATCACCCAAGATTTAACAGCTACCAGGTGAGTGACCCGAGTTTTTAAAATATGGTATTCTGGAAGGCAAAAGAGCTGAGACTAGAAACAAGAATTATACAACCAGAAAAAATGGAATATAATTCTTTCTTTGTTCTGTCCTTCCTTCCTTCCTTCCCTTCTTCTTTTTCTTCCTTCCCCCCTCCCTTCCTCCCTCCTTTCTTTCTTTCTCTCTTTCTTTCTTTCTTTCTTTCTTCCTTGTTATACATGTGTAGCCATGCAAAATATATCTATAATAGTCATATTGTGAAAGAAAACATAGAGCAAAAAAAACCTCAAGAAAAATAATGTAAATTTTTAAAAAGTATGCTTCAATCTGCATTCAGATACTACCAGTTCTTTACTTGAGTCCTTCAGAGTAGTCTTAGATCATGGTATTGCTGAGAATAACCAAGTCATTCACAAGTGATCACCTTAAAATATTTCTGTTACTTTGTATACAGTACATTTCATTTTGTATCAGCTCATGTAAGTCATTCCAGGTTTTTCTGAGAGCATTTCACTAATAATTTTTCCTAGTACAATAGTAAACCATCATAACCATATACCACAATTTGTTTAGCCATTCCCCAATTGATGAGGAATTTCCAATTCTTTGCCCCCAGAAAATAGTTGCTGTAAATATTTTTTACACATAGGTCCTTTCCCTTTTTATTTTTAACTCTATTGAGATACAGACCTAGTACCTGTATTGCTAGGTCAGATGGTATGCATGGCTTTATATCCTTTTGGGAATAGTTCCAAATTGCTCTACTAAATGTTCAATCAGTTCACAACTCCACCAAAAATTCATTAATGCTTCATTTTTTCTCACATGCTCTACAACATTTGTCATTTTCCTGTGTCCTATTAATCAATAATACATACGAGGTAGTACCTCAGAATTGTTTCAATTTGCATTTCTCCAATATTGAGTTAGAGTATTTTTTTATATTGCTATAGATAGGGTTGATTACTTCATCTGAAAACTGATCATACCTTTGGATCACTTATCAATTGGGGAATGGCTCATTTTTATAAATTTGACTCAGTTCTCTATATGTTTGAGAAATGAGGCCTTTATCAGAGAAATTTGCTTCATTGTTTTTTTTTTTTTTTCTCACAGTTGCTATTGCTAATTGTATTATTCTCCATCCTATCCCTCCTGGATTTTTTATTCATTCTCTCCTTTCACCCTGTTTCTCCTCAAAAGTATTTTGCTTCTGACCAACCCCTCCAACAATCTGCCATCCCTTCTATCACACGCTCTTCTCCTATCCCTTTTCCTTTCTACTTTCCTGTAGGTTAAGACAGATATCTATATCCAATTTACGTGTATGTTATTCCCTTCTTGAGCTGAATTTCATGTGAGTAAGGTTCATTCACAGCACCCCCCCCCCCAGGTCCCTCTTCTTCCACTCCACTGTAAGAGATTTTTCTTTTCTATTTTATATGAGATAATTTACCCCATTCAACCTCTCCCTTTTTCTTTCTCTCAGTACATTCCTCTACCTCACCCCTTAATTTTATTTTTAGATATGCTCCCTTTATATTCAACTCAGACCTATACCCTCTGTCTACATAGACTTCTTCTAACTACCCTAATAATGAGAAAGGTCTTATGAGTTGCAAATATCATCTTACCATGTAGGAATGTCAACAGTTTCACCGTATTAAGTCTCATATGATTTCTCTTTCCTGTTCATCTTTTTATACTTTTGTTGAGTCTTGTATTTGAAAGTCACATTTTCTATTCGGCTCGGGTCTTTTTATCTAGAACACTGGAAGTCCTCTATCTCATTGAATGATCATTTCCTGCCTCATGGATTGTATTCAATTTTGCTGGTAGTTGATTTTTGGTTGTAATCCTAGCTCCCTTGCCCTCATGAATATTATATTTCAAGCCCTCTGGTCCATTAAGGTAGAAGCTGCTAAATAATTAATTACCCTACTTTGGCTCCACTATACTTGATTTGTTTTTTTTTTTCTTTTTTTTCTGGCTGCTTGCAGTATTTTTTTCTTTAACCTGAGAACTCTGGAAATTGGGTTATAATATTTCTGGGAGTTTTCATTTTGGGATATCTTTCAGAAGATGATCAGGGGATTCCTTCAATTTCTATTTTACCCTTTCGTGCCACAATATCTGTAGAGTTTTCCTTGATAATTTCTGGAATGATGATGTCTAGGCTCTTTCTTATAGTGTCTTTCAGGCAATAGATAATTTTAAAAATATTATCTCTCCTGGATCAATTTTCCAGGTCAGTATTTTTTTTTCCAATCGTATATTTCTTTTATTTTCCCCTTTATTGGTATTGTTTTATAGCTTCTTGATTTCTCATAACATCATTAGCTTCCATTTGCTACATTTTAATATCTAAGGAAACACTTTCTTTAGTAAGCTTTTGGACCTCCTTTTCCATTTGGCCAATTCTGTTTTTCAAGACATTTTTCTTCTCTTTGGCTTTTTGGATCTCTTGCCATTTAGTCTAGTCTATTTTTTAAGGTGATATTTTCTTCAGTAATTTTTGGGTCTCTTTTTGCAAGCTGTTGACTTGTTTTTCATGATTTTCTTGCATTACTCTCATTTCTCTTTTTCCCGTACTTCTCTTACTTGATTTTCAAAATCCTTTTTGAACTCTTCCATGGACTGAGACCAATTCATATTTTTCTTGGAGGCTTTGGATGTAGGAGCTTTGATTTTGTTGTTGTCTTCTGACTGTGTTTTGATCTTCCTTGTCAACATCGCAACTTTCTTTAGCCAGATTTTTTTTTTTATTTTCTGTTGTTTACTCATTTTCTTAGTCTATTATTTGACTTTGAAGTCTTTGTTAAAGTAGGGCTCTGCTTCCAGTTTAGAGGGTACACTGTCCCTATCTTCAAGGGTTTTGTGCAACTGTTTTCAGAGATACTTCTATGGGCCTCCAAGTTTTCAGTTTTTCCAAGGTAGCATGAGCTAAGGAGAGGTAGTTATTCTCCTTGTCTGTGCTCTGCTCTGTGAGCAGCTGTAAGCACTCTTTTCAGCTCTGGAACTGTGAGCAGGGTCCTCCCTCCTTGGTGGCTGAAAGCTCTACTATGCTAGTGTTCTTTCTCACCCTGGGACTGCCACCTAGGACTGTGACCTTGTAATGTTAATACAATTAGACGATCTTCTCATCCATTAATAGACCCATATGACCTGTCTGAGTCACATGAGTCTGGGTCACATGGAAGTCTGAGTCACATGGAGCCTGTGGTGGAAGGAGCTTGCCAAATGAGTGGAGCAGGAAGGGGTGGAGCAGAAAAGGTGGAGCAGAGCTGAGAGGAAGTGAGACAGAGCAGTCAGAGATGGGAGAAAGGTGTTGGGAGTTGCAGCTTGGAGAGACAGGAGGAGTTGGAGAACAGAGCAGCTAACATGGGTGAGAGAGGGGCATTTTTGCCTAAGTGAGTGTGGTTTATGGGAAGGCCTGAGCAGCGGGAAGGCTTTGAGATGGTGGTACACCCTGCAGTGTTAATGTATATAAACTTCTTTGTTGCTATCATGGGTTTAGCTTTCTGGCAATGGAGAGAGTCTGTTATATTTTGCAACTCAGCACTATGCCAGCATATTTATAGCAGCCATAGCTTCTGTGAGTATCACATTAGTGCTACAGACCTGGATCTGAGTATAGACAAATCAACAGAGTCCTTTCTCAGTGCTAGCAAAAAATCCCCCTGTAATCTCTTTCTGACTAGTTGTTCAATTCCCTTTCTATCTGTGGGTTGAGAGCTCCAGAAGCAGCCACTGCTGCCAATAATTTACTCACTTTAAGGCCTGCTCTTGGTTCTCTGCAGCTAGGTCTGTGCTGGCATGGCCTGTGGTGGACTGTACTTCTCTTTCCCCCCAGTTTAATAGGCCTTTCCTGTGGACCTACTAAGTTGTCTTTGGCGTCTATGGGTTGAGAGCTCTGGAAACAGCTACCACTTCACTTATCCTGAGGCATGCTCCTGGTTTGTTGGGGCCTGGTCTGTGTTGCAGTCTGTGGTCCTCTCTCATCCAGGTGCAACAGACTTGCCCTGCCAAATTTTAAAGTTGTCTTATGTTGGAAATTTTTTTCACTCCATCTTTTTGTGTGTTCTACTGCTTTAGAATTTGTTTACTCCATCATTCTGGTTCCACCTCCTGAATATAATTCTTCAAAGAAAAAGTGTATATTTAATGAAATAGAGGACTTCCAAACATTTCTGAAGAAAAGACTAGAGCTGAGTAGAAAATCTAATTTCAAATGTAAGACTGAAGAGAATAAAAATGTAAAAATGAAATAGAAATCATAAAATGTTCAACAAGGTTAAACTGTTTATCTCTTTATATAGAAAAATGACACATGGAACTTCACAAAACTTTATTATTATTATTAGGGCATTTAGAAGGATTTTATATAAAAAATAAAGCACAAAAGTGAGTTAAGTTGGAAAGATATCAAAAATGGATAAAATGAGAAAGAGGGATGTCCTGGGAGAAGGGAGAGGAAATATGGGGGAAAAAAACTACCTTACATAAAGGAAGCATGCAAGTAAGAACTTTTACAGTGGAGGGGAAAGTGATGGGGGCAGGGGCCAAGCAACTCTTAAACTTCACTTACATGTAAATTATTTTAAAGAGGAACATATTCTTAATCAGTGCTATACAAATCAAAGTACTAAAGAATTATTTTCCAGAACTAGAAAAAAATAACAAAATTAATCTGGAAGACCAAAATGTTAAGAATATCAAGAAATCAATGTAAGAAAAAAAAATGTGAAGAGAAGGTGGCTTAGCAGTTCCAGATTTCAAACTATCTCATAAAATGGGAATCATCAGAACAACCTGGTACTGACTTGGAAATAGAATGGTGGATTAGTAGAATGGATTAGGTACACAGTACAAAGAAGCAAAGGACAGTAGTAATATCGTGTTTGATAAACCCAAAGATCTAAGCTTTTGGAGCAATAACTCAGCATTTGACCAAAATTTCTGGGAGAACTGAAAAGCAGTTTGGAAGAAATGAGTCATAATATGGATATTTTACACTGTATACCAAGATAAGTTCCTGATGGGCAAATCATTTTGACATAGAGTGATATCATAAGTAAATTAGAGAAACACAGAAAAAATATACCTGTCAAATGCATGAATAAAAGAAGAGTTTATGACCAAACAAGAGATAGAGAGAATCATGTGAAATAAAACAGATAACTGACTACATCAAATTAAAAAAAAATGCACAAACAAAACTAATACAACTACAATTAGATGGAAAATAGGAAATTATGGTAATTTTTTCAGTAAGTTTGTCTGAAAAAATGTCTCATTTCTGAAATATATATGGAACTGAGACATTTTTTTTGAAACGTGCTGTCCCTCTATTGATAAATGGTCAAGGGTTATGAATATGTAGTTCTCACATGAATTAATCAAATGTAGCAATACTAACAATAAAAATGCTCTAAATCACTACTAATGAGAGAAATGAAAATTAAAACCACCTTTAGATACCATTTTACATCGAGCAGATTGGCTAACATGAAAGAAAAGGATAATGACCATTGCTGGAGGGTATGCAGAAAAAAAAATTGGGATACTAATGTACTGTTGGTTGAGTTATAACCTAGTCCAACTGTTTGGGAGAACAATTTGGAACTACACTCAAAAAGCTATAAAACTCTGCATGCTTTTTAAATGTTTTGTAGAATTAATTTGTAAATTCATCTAGACAAACACCTTCTCCCCCACAGAAATTATTTTGTAGTTTATTCAATGTTTTTTACTAAAATTTAGTTAGGTTCTCTATCTCATGTTCTGGTAATTATGATATTTTATATTTTGTACATAATTTTCTCTGTTTTTGATCCTATAAAATTTTATATGGAAGATTTAAATAATTCTTTTTTATTTCTTATTTATTCTTTTTTGCGGTTTTGCTTCATTCTTTTTTGGTTTGCTTACTTCTATATTTAATTTTCCCCTTTTTTTGTTAATGTTGATCAAATGTTTAATAAATTCTATTCATCATTTTTGGTGAAAAAGCCTTAAGTTTTTTTTTAACATTTCCAATTTTTTGGGGTTTTCCTTTTTATGTTTTTGCTACTTTTCAAGTTGGCTATTTTTTTTAGCTCATTTTGGATGTACTCGTTTTTTTTAACTTATGCTTTGTTATTACTTTCTTGTTCTATTTGGAAAATTAACATTTTAAAAGACATTAAAGCAGTGTCCTATGGTCAGAGTCACTAGGTACCACATCATGAAATGCAGTCCTGCTTCTTGACAAAGAGGTTCATTACCTCCTACTGACTAGATTATCCAGTCTCTGGTTTTACATTATACTACAAGTGTAGGTGTTGGTTGCCCTCAGAGATATATAGATGCCCTATCCTTTGATGGGATTCAGTTTGGGGGGATATAATAATTTCTTAGAAATGGTTTTCACCTAAAATCTGTTTCCCCTAATTCATTGTATATTTTATATTAATATTTTACATACAATTTTATTTTTTACACACTTTAACAATTTTTTATATATCTTAATGGAGAACCCACACAAGGCAAGTGCTCACATCAAGGTCAGGAGAAGCAACACAAAGGTATTAATCAAAGTTTCTCTGAAGAACTTTAGTATCAATTATGAAACATTGGAGATGCCTACCCACAATGACATACTTACATCAAAGAAGGCACTATGTCCTATGAGCAAAGCAAAATTAAAGCAGCACAAAGGAAACATGAGATGCCAAAATCTAGAGGTATCTCTATCCCAAATGTTCAATTTGACTATTTGTGACTGACCTATGGTAGAGCCTTCTGAGCTTATATTGGACTGATCTGCCACAGTCAAACACATTGTACCTTGACCCCAATACTCTGATGTCATTAGTCTTCTTCTAGTAAACAACAAACACAGGGTCATAGTCTTTTTTTCCACAGACATACAAAATATATGTAAATTTTCTTTAGTATACCCATTTTCTTTTGCAGAATAAGACTGCCTTTCTACTTCCTCAGCTTCTACCACTTTAGTTTACCCTGTCCATTCTTTTTCATCCCATTCTCCCATTGACCCCTTTTTCAATAAAGAAGAAAATTGCTACCTCTTCTCTATTCATCTGGGGAAAGACAGAAGATATATCTTCAGTTAACCTCTAATTTTCCCTCTACCTGCTCCTGAAATTACAAAGGTTTCATTACCCCACAAAGTATCTGCACTTAATTATGGAGTATCATGGGATTTAAATTGTGGAATTTTTTTCAGCTTTTTTTTTGTCTCTTCAAGAGCCTCTGTTTCTTTGAAGATATAGTCTATCTTTCCATGTCCTCTACTTAAATATTAATTTTTTCTGTTGTTCTTGTTAAATTCTGCCCTGAACCTTCTTGTATATAATTTGACTATATCACTAATGTCTTAATCTGTATGTTTTTTTTTCTCTTTGAGGTTGTGAAGATTATTGCCACCATACCAGGATCTCTCGGGAATTCATAGCATCATATCATAATTAGGAAATTTTGGTTTATTTTTATCTTCATGCAATAATGTATATTTATATTGAGTTTGCTGTCATTGGTTTTGTACTTTTTTCTCCCTGCTATTGTGGTTTTGAATTTACTTAGGCTTTCTCCCTTTGATCTATGGTCTTTCAACGTTGATCTTGCATTCTCATTCTCTTGTCTCTGTTTCTCATTACCATTCTTTGTGTGCATTTTCTCTTGTCCCAAAGGATAAATCTCAGGCAAAGGACAGTCCCTGCCCTCAAGACACTTTGTGGAGCAAATAACATGAAAAGAAATATATACAAAGCAAGATAAATACATGATAAAGAGGAAATAATTAAAATGGTGCTAAAATTACGGGGCCGTGTGGGAAAGTTTATAAATAATCTTTAGAAAACTGACTTATTCTAGATTCCTAGAAGCTTTTCTCAGGTAGGAAGAACAGTATACTTATTTTCAAAAGTAACATGAAACTTCTTTTTCAATACTCCACAGTTCAAATCAGTATCAGATCTTCTCCTCCCTTCTCACTTTGGGTTCTGATTTAAATAAACATTGTATAGCTGACCCTCTTGGCTCATTCAACTGAAATTGTTTGTAATTTCCAATAATGCATGACTTATTATATTCACTTATATTTTCTTGCAATAAACCAATTACTTCCAGATTATATTTCCTGAACATCACTTGTGTAAGTGAATCTGTGGCACAACCTTTTCTCTCTCCCTTTCTTGTATTTCTTCTCACACTCAGAAACTCTATTCTTTCATGTATGACCAATTTTAATAACTGGCTCAATCTCTGACAGGCTATTGTAGGGAAGATGAAATAGGCAATTTCTTGTCCTCTCAATACAGATCAATAGTATAGGGAATCATCTTTCAGGTCAATTTAAGGAAGAACTACTTAAGAATAAAATCTGTCCTATACTGCAATGAGCTACAATGAAAGTCTTCAAGGAAAGGCTGAGTGACCACATATTGGAAGAATGGTAATCGACATTCTTCCTTAAAGTTGTTACAGAACCAGATATCCTAGATCAGAGGTGGGGAACCTGCAGCCTAGAGACCATAGGTTCCCCACCTTTGTCCTAGATATTCATAGGTAGTTCATAGATTTTCAAATCTGAAAGTTGTTGACCCCTTTGGCCATCTGGGGACACCTGAGGACCCATTCTTAGCACATTATTTCTCAATACATGAACTAAAATGAATAGAAAAACCAACGAAACTAACTTCATTGAAATAAATGTGTATTTTCCCCATCCAAATTTATGAACCCCTAAAATTCACCTATAACCCCTTTGGAGATCTACTAATCCCAGATAAAGAATTCATCATTTAGTATTATTTGGGCCAGAGCCGAAACATTTTCTCTAAAGTTCTCAATAAGTAGTCTTATTGTTTGTTTGTTTGTTTCCTTTCATAGGCTTGGGGATTTTGAATATCAAGAGATATCTTTCTACCTCCTGAGGAAGCCCATTGCATTTATGGACAGAAGCAATTATTGATATGTTTTCCTTTAAGCCAAACCACAATGCACCTTTTGAGAACTTTTACTTATTTCTCATATGTCTGTTGTTTGTATCTGAAGAAAAGAAGTCAAAAAAATTTTGATTCATAGAAATGAAAGGACCTTAGAATGTGTCATCTAGAACCTCTCATACCTCAACATCACTCCCTTTCAATAACTTTCCCAAATATTCTCCCATTTTCTTCTTCGGTTCCTCCTTCCTAGGATTTTTTTTTCTTTTTTTTCCCAGTGATATCTTTAAGTACTCACTGCTAACATGACTTGTATTTATGTAAGTTTTAATAAGCTTCTTGAAAGTGGGTCATAAAATTTAATATTACAAATTAGTTGAAATCTCAATGTAAGTACAGAAGAACAAAGCTTTTGCTCTGACGGCGCGATATGATCCCCCCAATTATCAAATGAAACATACAATTGTAGCCTATGAATAAAATGAAGGAAGAACAAGCCAGAGGACTGCACTTTAAACATTTTCTCAACAGAAACCATATCTTTTGTTATATGTCTAGCATAAAATCTATTTGATTTTATAACTAGCAATATTCAAAAATAGACCCTTTATTACTTAGCCTGTTCGGCTAAAGACTCAAAGTGGTTTTATAAAAATGAAGGCTCACAGGAGACAGAGGAATAAAGAAGTAGAAGAAAGGCAAAGAAATAATTAGAAACCCTCTAGGCTGTTTAATATGGGTTAAATGGTTCTACTACTGCCTTAAGAAAACAAATATGCCACTGTAGCAAATTAGTAGAAATATCCAGGATAAGATATGATCTTATAGTTATGGATCTTACAACTCTTGAACTATTCGACCTTATTTTAGATGCTGAGCTTGACTATATTATATTAATTTTAAGCCTCATTTTTCTTTTCTATGGGGTAAACCCCAAAGAGATGCTGGAGATCAACTAAGGTGAACTCTCATTCTACAAAAGAGGAAACTGAGAATCAGAGAGATTATGTAATTTCAATGCCAAAAGTCACTATGTGGGTGAAGATGAATAAGAAGCTAGGTATCATGCCTCAATGTCCAGTGGTGGAAGATATTAATAGAGGAATACAAAGACAGAGAGAGGCAGAAATAAGAGACAGAGAAATAGATTCAAGGAAAGACAAAGCTGGAGAGAGATAGAATACATGCATTAAGTGATTACTATGTCCCAGGCTCTGTGCAAAGCACCAAGGATACAGATATATTTTTTAAAAGATAAACCTCATCCCTAACTTCAAGAAGTTTATATTTTAAATAAGAAGACAGCACATAAAGGGAGATGGAAATGGGAATGGGGCAAGGGTTTTGGCAAAAAAGATGGCAAAATCTAAATATTGGACAGTTGATCAAGTGAGCTTGACCTGGGCAATTCATAAAATAGAAGTCTAGGCTAAGAACTCACCATTCAGTATATCAGGCCACAAGGAGGAGACCTCTCTTCCAGCTCCATCATTCTATTTTCTAACTAAACTCCCTTTAAATTATAACAATTGATTTCTGAGGTCACTTCAGTTCTGAAATTCTATTTCTAAACATTCTGTCATAAAATCCCTCTTTGTTTTCATTTTCTGTTTTGTTGTGCTTTAAAACTAACATTCTATGTTTATCCTTCTAATTTTCTGTTTTCTCATATCTTTTTTACCTCATTGTTTCAACCAATTTGTGAATCTAAACAATATTTCAAGGAAACAAACTATTTGCTGAAAATACAATGTAATTCTGTACTGTCATAGTACTATGGTAATACACACTTGAATTGTAGATAGTTTCTGCTTGCCAAAAATAAAGAAGAGCAACAAATAACCATTGCCAGTTTGTGACAGTAAAGGAGACTAAACATATAATCTGAAAATATCTAAGTATATTAAAGGGCATTTTCAAACCTGTAGCCTTCGTGGCCTCTTTCATGATACAATTTTGTTCTAAAATCAATTGTTGGCTTTCTTAACCATACAGAAAAAACATTATATCATTGTGTATTGCATATACCATATCAAATATCCAGTGATGGAAAGCAATATTTGCAAGAGGACTAAAGCCAGCAGATCATGAGAGTCTCTTTGGAATATACATGGAATAGTTTTGCTAAAAATTCATGTCACCTGCTGGCCACCCAAGGATGCGTAACCTGAAATCAATCAAAGAACAAATACTCATTAAGTACCTGCTCTGTGCCAGGGATTCTGATAGGTGCTGGTGATATAAGCATAAACAATTAATCAATCCCAACTTATGAAGAGTTTCTGTGCCAATGAAAGAGAAAAATATGTCTTTCATTCACACACACATACATACACACATACACCTATATGTATTTTATATATGTATGTGTTTTATATATACACACATATATATACACACATACATATGTATATATGAAATATAAATATAATGAATATGTATGTATGTATCTTCCCTCACAAACAACTATGTAAATTACATAAATACATAATGCAGTATAAATATATAATACAAATAAGTACAAGAAAAATCAATCTAAGTTTATATATTTATGTATATTAGAGATATGGATATTAATAGATCTAGTTATATATTAATATTAATAGACAAATCTATATATCTATTATATAGAAAAAAATCTACATAATAGTTTAATACAAGGTTGTTTGTGAGGGAAGATACTTGCATTTGGGGGATCAGGAAAGTATTCATGGGAAAGATTGTGTTTTAGCTACATATTAAAGGAAGAAATGGACTCTATGTTACAGATATGAGAGGTAAAAATGAACTATTCCAAGCATGGAGTATGAGGAGTGCAAAGTTGGAGTGTCATGGGTAATGAACAGTGGGAAGTCCAGTTTCACTACCCTGAAGGATTGACCTCAAGGTCATGAATCTTGCCTTACTAATACAAGGGATCAGATAACTTTACCAAGATAAAGAGAGAGACAGAGGCAGAGATACAGAGTGACACAGAGACATAGAGAGAGAGAGAGTCAGAAAGAGAGGGAATTAAGTGGGAGAAGTGGGCCAAGGATGAAGCTATTGGGAACTCTTGAAGTTTAAAGAAGGATTGAACCAGGAGACACTAGATTCATGAAAATATAAAGAATGGAGAATATCTTTGAGGAAATAGTACTCAACTATGTCAAATGCAACAGAAAGTTCAGTAAGGATAAGGACTTAAAAAAAAAAAGATGCAAGTCAATGATGATGGAGAGAGCAGTTTCAGTTGAGTGATGAAATTGGAATCCAGAAGGCAAAGTGGTTGATGTATGAGTGAGAGGAAAGAAAGTGTAGGTAATGAGTAAAGATAACTTTTTAAAGGAGTCTGCCTAAGCAAGAGAGAAGAGGTGAAGGATGATAAGTTGAGGGAATTATAGATGCTACTGATTTTTTTGTTTGATTTTGCTTTTTGTTTGTTTGTTTTTAGAAAGCTAAGTGCAAAACTGGATAGGGTTCCAGGACTGGAGTCAGAAATTCCTGACAATTCAAATTGAAAGACAGTCTTACTAGTTGAATTACCCTGAGCAATCACTTAATTTTTGCTTGCCTCAAATAAAAAATGAAGCTCATAATAATACCTACTTTAAAAAATTGTTATAAAATTAAATAAGATATATTCGTAAAGTGTTTAATACATTACCCAGGACAGAGTTAATGCTTAATAAATGCTTATCCCCTTCTCCTTTTAAGGCTGAAGAAATCTTGGTTGGAAAGCAATAAGGAAAGAATGTGTTTTCAGTAGTAGATGAAGATTTAAGAGAGGGGGTGGTTAAAAATTCAGTCTACTGGAGAAACCTATTCTGCTCACTTACCACCACTGGGCATGTGGCCTCAGATGGTGGCACCTTATGGGTCCAGAATTAATTCAGAAATGAAATGAAATATTACCCAAAATATTTTTTAAAGTCTATGTTATGTACTCAGTATAACAGTCCTTAGCCCATCTGACTGGTTGTTCCACTTTCTGACATGGTTCTGTACATCTATGGATTCAAATATCTGGCATATTATGATATACATTTTTGAACATAGCACAAACAGAAGGAAATAGGTGAAACTTATACGTCCCTATTCTACTTCAGACATTATCTGAAACTTCATAACAATTGGCCTCTAAGTTCTTTGGCAGTAGTGGCTAAGAATCTTCTTCAGATGATTGAAAGGAAAAAAAAAAACATCTATCTCAGGATGAATGGATGCATAAGTGATGAATTGATGAATGAATAAACATTTATTTATTAAGTTCATGCTAATTGCCTGGGTTTGAGAAGATAGGTACAACACAAATGCAAAACAGTCTTTGACTTTAAGATTTTTATATACTGATACAATGGTACAATATATTTAAGGAGTCAAAGACAAGGAAGATTTTTCAATCTGGGGAATTATAGGGATGAGCTAGAGCTGTAGAAGAGCTAAACATCACAACCTTTCTAGTTGTATTTGTAGCATTGATATTATTACTATCCCAAAGTTCCAGGAAATAAGTGAAATTTCCGTGTATGTGTAGTAGGTGGAGGTGGCAAATATCAGATGCTCATTTTGATAAATCTGCATTTCCTAGTAGATGGATAAGTGGCATAGAAAGCATAATATGGACCTAGCTAAGAAGTCTCATGTAAGATGATATTTCCCTCTCTCACCTACAGTTTAGATATCTCTACTCCAGAGCAGAAATACCAAAATGAGTAGATTAACTCCCCAAAGGATGGGGCAGCTTGCCCTCTGGATGTGCGGGTTCAGTATGTCAACATTCTAAGTTTGGAGAATGGGACAACAGCAGCCCAGATGGCAAGATGCCTATGATGGGCAGGTGCTGCTTTTTTCCAGTGTTTGGATGGGAAATAATCACATATTATAATGAGGGATAGCAGAGGGAAGAGTTGTGAGAAAAATCATTCCCCTCTCTGACTCACCATCCTAACAAACACGACAATAACAATAACTGTCTGTCTTGGGAGTTCTGATCTTCCATCTGCTGAATCTAGGATTTTTTCCCCCTCTGCTCTAGTATGTGAGAGTTCCTCTGCAGTGCTCACTTCCTACAAACAGTCAAAATCCAGGACAGTGATTGCTCATGCCCACAAGGGGAGCAAAGAATTTAATACTCAGGGGTTGCTGAAGGAAAAAAAAAATGGTAGCTAATCATGTATAACTGTGTAAAGATCTCATAATCTTCATTCCAGCTCTTTGGCAGGGTATTCTCTCTGAGATTTCTAGTGAGCAGGAAGGGACAATCTTGGGTACAGGATCTCTTTTCCAATATATAATGGTCCTTGGATGATAATTAAGCTGAGCTAAGAGCAGAATAATTAGAAAAATCTAAAAAGGGAAAGCATGACAACAAGTTAGACACATGTTCCACTGGAGAACTGTGGGCTTATGTGGGTACTGGTATGTCTGGGGAAAAGTAGCTGTAAACTGGAGAGAAATTCTGGAGTGTTGGTGGACCATAATTTAATGAATAGTAGAGGGAAGGGACATTCAATTGAGTTTTAATTCTTTGCACTAAAATCTTCATGTATTAAAAGGTGGACAGTGAAAAAATCATCAAAAAAGTCTAAACTTCCTCCAGTCATTATGGGTTTTTCCAAGATTGCTGGCTCCTTTCTTTGTATCCTATTATAAAGTATTGTATCCTATTATAAGGCATTATAAGGCAGAAAGGAAAAAAATTATTTCAGATTGAAATGTGTTTCAGATTAATTCCTTTAGTGAACAGAAGATGAAAGGCAACACTTTTGTGTGTTGAAAAAAGGTAACTTAATGAATGTTTGTGTTATATAATGCATGCATTATTTATTTACCATTCTGGGTAGCCAACTGCTGTGCCAATCTTTATTAGTGCTAGTGTCAGCAGTGCTAGACAACTTTCTCAGAAGATTTAAATGCTTGTCTTTGACCCATAGTCCTGTTTTCAAGCCAAGTCTTCTATTATTAAAGTATCACCAGAATAATCCATTAGACTATCCCTAGTTGTCATTCATGACATTATTTATAATAATAATATCTTCTTCCATTTAAGCCCTACTCAATAGTCCATTGAAGCCCAGAGGTAGGCCTGGATTTACAGAGCAAAGTATAAGTGCTGGCAGATACTCTGATCTGAAAATGATTCTGATTGTGGTTCTAGTCATGTTTTGAGATTCTCTTCTCTGTGAAGTAGGATGGCTCAGTTCAGAGAATCATTTGACCAGAAGAGGAAACTTTGATTTTTCCCTTCCAAGGTAATTATAGAGACCATCTATGAAGGAATAGGAGAAGCACCACACATTAATGACAACAGGTTTTTTTAAGTTATTGGGGACAGAAAAATTGAATACATTAATATATTTCTTTATAATCTAAAACAGTATACTTTTCACAATAAACTTATAAACTTAGATAATTCAAGTGTCATTTTGCAGATAGTCTCAGAGAAATAAAATAACTTACCAAGATTCTTCTGGCATATAAACATCACACCAATGATTCCAACTCAGGTCTTACGACTCCAAGGACAGGCTCCACCATATGGTCCTGACATATACACCACCATCATCGATTTTCCCTTTTTTACTCAGTGTAGATTTCGCACAAACTACATCTTTGTAGACCCTGGCAAGATGAGAGAGCACATGACAGATGATATATACATTTGGCCCATGTCCTTTAAAATACCCTTATCCGAAAGCCATCTTAAGCAAGCTCAGTTATAAATTTCTCGACAATTTACAGCTACTGGGGAAGAGGCAGGACAGCTCCGTGGTCAGCATACAGCTAACACTTTAAAGTAGGCAGAAATATGCCCCTTTTTACATATTCTGTTCAGGGATGATCTAATTGCCAAATCGATCAATGTCTAGCCACGGATGTTGCAATAAGAACAGACTGACGGTTCAGTGCAGTTTACTGCTCTTTAGAAATTGTCAGGCCTGTGAAGACCTTGTAAAAAAAAATTAGCACATTCAATTCTGGGTGCTATGCATGGTCAGCACCCAGGAGATAGTGAGAATGAAAAGTATATTCTAGTGGCCAAAATCTACAACTTATCTTAAATCTCCCCCAAAACTACTATTTCAATTTGTTACATGTCTATACTTTTAGTGGATTTTAGTATGCAATATAAGGGTCTGAATGTATCATGTAAGGTCCATGAAGTACCTTCTCCCACAAAGACATAAACCAATACAGTTCTAGAGTTGTAAAGCAGTTCAACAAATCAAACAGCAGAGCTGGGACATGGATAGCTTAGAAAAGAGAACATTAGAAGTGAAAAAGGCCAAAGAAGATAGAAGCTTGGAATAGAGATTATTAAACTACAAGGCTCCAAAGGGACCCTCTAGATTAAACTGTTGAGTTCAAAAATAAAGAATTATGAATAAGCAAAAAATAAATGCTTAAAATGTATCAGACACTGTACAAAATGATGGGAATAAGAATGTAAGGGAAAATTCCTTGTTAATCAATCTTATAATAATAACGACGACAAAAATGATGACGACTTTTATATGGTGCTTACTATGTGCCAGGCACTGCTCTCTTTAAAATTATTATCTCATTTAGTCCTCATGAAAGCTCTGAGAGGTAGGTGCTATTATCAGTCCCATTGAACAGATGAGAAAATTGAGGCAAACTGAGGTTAAATGTCCAGGGTCCAGGGTCACACAGCTAGTAAATATCTGAGGCTGGATTTAGAGTCAAGTCTTCCTGACTCCAGGCCAATTGCTCTATCTACTGCATCACCTACTTACTTCTATGGTAGAGTCCATCTCTTTCATGAAAAGGAGTATTTCTGAGTTTCCCTTATGTGATAGGAGGTTCAATTTCTCCCTGAATATAGCTAAAATACAGAACCAGATGAAGATACCTCTATTGTCACATTGTTCCCCTGCCCTAAGATTTCTTGTCACTTTATAAAGCTTACCCAGAAGTAACTAACACAATATACTCCTCTCAAATGTATCCTGGTTTTCATTCAACTCTAAATTGGAATAGGGTAACTTTAAAGTTTCATTTGCCCTCTTGCCCTGACACTCAATTGATTTATTTCCCATGCGTCTAGGAGTTTGTCAAACATAGTGACTTCCATTTCCCCCTTTTTTCCTCAAGACCTTTAACTCCGTGGAATTATATAAATCATAACATCATAGATTTAAAGCTAAAAGGGACTTCAGAGACCATCAAGTTCAAAGCCATCATGTTACTGATGAGAAAACTAAAAGCAGAGAAGTTAAATGGTTTGCATGGGTAATATAAGTATCTTTGGTGAGAATTCAACTCAGGATTTCCTGATTCCTAACTCTAACACTATCCAATACACCATGACACTTCAAAGCTTTGCCATGCTGGAGAGAAATCACTTGATGGAGACCACAAAAGCAGATAAATCAGGAACAGTCTGCGCCAAGTCATGAACAAAGGAGAGAAAATAAGAATAGAAGGTGAAGAATTGTTCTTTGATACTGGAAATTAAAATAAAAGGAGTAATGCTTCAATTCTAGGGAAAGAAGTTAATATCTGGTTGTGAGGGGCATGGAATTCTAGGATCAGGAGTTGATGTTTTATTCAGCTGAAAATGGGGGCTTAATTCAAGGAAGCAAGCATGCTTAGTTTTGGAATGCAAAAAAATTATTAAGGCAATGTAGCTTCACAATAAACTATTTCTAATCCATTGTTAACTAATATTATTTGGAAATACCATGTTAATGGACAATTTTCCTTTAAACACACACACACACACACACACAGACACACACACACAATGCTATAACTCACTTGTCCATGAAACAATGCTTCAACAACCATGAGGATTTCCAACCAGAGAAGTATATTGTGTGAGGCAGTGATGTCAAACTCAAATAGAAACAGAGTAAGCCAATCTAAACGTGGCCCTGCAGACCATAAATTGACTTCGTTTTAAAATATAATTTTATTTATTTTGATTATATTTTTACTTATTTTGTTAAATATTTCCCAATTATATTTTAAGCTGATTCAGGTTGCATTCAAGAGTGTTGTAGGCCTCATGGGGCCCACAGAAATGTGTTTACTACCTTGGTGTAAGGTTACCTGTATGTTGTTATGCAGAAAGCAGGTAGAAATATTTTCAAATTAACGGGGCCATTCACTCATGACCCTTTTATAACTGAATCCACCCCAATAATCTTTTCCTCTGGAGAAATTCCTGCCCTTTCTATGCCTTAGTTAATAGTTTAAGGTAGTTACATATGAATGTATTGATTTGGGGGCATGGAACATAAAAAAGAAATGTAAATTAAGGTATCTGAGACATTTTATTAGCTGTGTGACCTTGGAGAATTCACTTAGCTTTTCTTAGTCTCACTTTCCTTATTTGTAAAATAGGAATAATAATAGCACTTATCTCACAGAGTTCTTGTAAAGAGAAAATGAGATAGCTCATATAAGTTATTTTGTAATTCTTTATTATTATTATATGTCACGAGCTATAGATAAAGAAACTCATGTACATGCATACAGACACACAGACACAGACATACACACACACAGAGAGGCAAAGAAACCTTTATCTCAGTAACCAACCCTTTGGCTATTCACTGAATTGACCTCAGCTGGTACTTAGACCAGACCCACATTCCAATGTTAGATGATTCTGAAAACTTTCCTAGCTTGGAAGAATTTGTTATTGTTGGTATTTTTCTGACATGTCCTTTGATAGTCTTTTTCCCCCCAATTACATGACAAGAAAATTTTTAGCATTCATTTTTGCAAGATTTTGAGTTCCAATTTTTTCTCTTCTCTCCCTTCCTTCCCATCCTCCAAAAATAGTAGGTAATTTAATATAGGTGATACATGTGCTATTGTGTAAAACATATTTCCACATAAGTCACAGTTGTGAAAAGAAGCATCAAAAGAAATAAAAAAACATAAAAAAATTTTTTTTTAAGTATGCTTCCATCTGCATTCAGAATTATCGGTTCTTTATCTGGAAGTAGATAGCATTTTCCTTCATAAGTCCTTTGTATTTGTTTTGGATCATTCTGTTGTTGAGAAGGGCTGACTCTATAATTGATCATTACACAATGTTGCTTCAGGGCTTTTGTGAAACTGTTTTTGTAGATACTTATAAGGATCTTTAAGTTTAAAGTTCTTCCAAAGTAGTATGATCTAAGGAGAGGTGCATTTACCACTCTCCTGGCCAGTGGTATGGTCTGCAAGTGAACATAAGCACTCTTTTCTGCCCTAGAACTGAGACAAGGATCCATGCTCCACTGTGTCCACAAGCTCTGGTGTGCCATTGTTTTTCCTCACACTGGGACTGCCACTCATGACTGCAACCTGGATCCAATATTGGCAAAGCAACAATCCAGCTCCCAGTGTTAGCAAAGAGACCCTGCTAATCTCCTTCTGTCCAGTTGTTTGACCCCCTTACCATGTGTGCTCTGAGAGTTCTGAAAGCTGCTACTACTGTTGATTCAATGCCTCCCCGAGGCCTGCTCCCTTTTTGCTGGGTCTGGGTCTGTGCTGGCTCAGCCTGTGACCAATTGGGTTCCACTTTCACCCAGGTGTGATAGACCTTTCCTGATAAACTTCTAATATGTCTTTGGCTGGAAAATTATTTCACCCCACCATTTTGTGGGTTCTGCTGCTCCAGGAATTATTTTATGATATTATTTAAAGGTGTTTGGAGGGGTTTGGCAGAGAACACAGGCAAGTTGCTTATCATTTATCTGCCAACTTTCCAATTCCCTTTTTCAAGTAGTTGTTTTATTTTTCTAAGCTATTGTCTCTTTTTTCATAATTCTCTTGAATACCTCTCATTTCTTTTCCCAGTTTTTCTTCTACTTCTCTTAGTTGTCTTTTAAAATGGTTTTTGATCTCTTCCAAAAAGGCTTTTTGGGCTTGGGACCAATTCACATTTCCTTTTGAAGTTTCTGATGTAGGTATATTGACAATGTTGTCCTCTTCTGAGTTTGTGTTTTGATTTTCCTTGTCCTCATAATAATTCCCTATGATCAGTGTTCTTTTCTGCTTTTTGCTCATTTTGTTTGCCTATTTCCTGGCTTTTAAATTTGAGCTCTCCTTTTGGAGCACAGGGGGCACTATCTCAATTTTGTCCTGTTAGGCCAGGGACCTGGTCCCTGGCTTTGTGTTCTGGGGCCTCAGCTGGAGGCTCTAGGGGTCTGGCAGCTTATCTGGTGCTGAGTTGGGATCCTAGAGGTGGTAGTTGGCATATGCTGAGGCCAGGTGAGATTTTTCTGCATTTCCCTGGGGCTACACTGAAGTGGGGAGGTCTGGGCTGCTGAAGCACACCTGCCCTCCTGGAGCTGCACTGAAGCACAGGGAAGTCGGCCAATGGAGAAAATCTGCCTGCCAGGGGCTGTGCTGAAGTATGGGGAGATCAGGGGTGCTGGAGGATGCCTGCCTGATTCGGGCTGCACCAGCACACATGGTGGTTCTCCAAGATCAAGTCCCCTGGTTCCCCTGGCTATGCTAAAGCAGATGTGCGGTCCTGGTGTTGGTGTTTGCCTACTCCACTACTCTGGGTCTCAGGATCTCATGGCTGGTTTGCTGAGATGTTGCTAGCTGCTGACTTTCTACAGTGCTGGGTCTTTGCTTTACTTTTTTCCAGGTGAACCAAGGCTTTCTTGGTGCTCCTCCAATTTCCCAGGATAAAAAAAATGCCTCTCCTTGTCTTTCCACTGTCTCAGCTATTCTAGAATTTCTCCTAGGGTGCTACATTTGGCGGGGGGCGGGGAGGTGATGGTTTAGAGATCAATTAGGGAGAGTGAGAGAGATTTATTGGTTACTTCTCCACCTTCATTCCCCAAAGTCAAAGCAGCCAGTTCTACTTTTAAAGAAGTTGTTTTGTTCAATGGATTTTTTTCCCATGTGGCCAGTTCTATTTCTTTAGGCAGTTGTTTTCTTCAGTCACTTTTTTGTGCTTCCTTTTCCAAGCTGTTGACTCTTTTTTTTTCATTATTCTCCTGCATATCTCTCACTTCTTCTCCCAATTTTTCTTCTGCCTCTCTTGATTTTTAAAATCCTTTTTGAGCTCTTCCAAGAGGACTTTTTGGTATTGAGAATAATTCAGATTTCCCTTTGAGGCTTCACATGTAGGCATTTTACATTGTTGTCCTCTTCTGAGTGCACGTTTTGGTCTTGTCTTTCGCCGTAGTAGCTTTCTATGTTCATTGCTCTTTTTGCTTTTTTGCTCATTTTTTTTAATTTCAGCTCTGCTCCTAATGCACAGTGGGCACTCTCCCAAGCTTCCTATACTGGGGAACCAGAGTCTGTTCACCAGCTTTCTAAATAGGTGACTCAAATATAGGCAACTTGCCTAGTGTTCTGTGGTAGCCTGGTCTAGTTGCATCTGTTTTTCCAGGATCCTAGGCCTTTCAGTTGGCCTTCTGCACTGAGGCTAGAGGCATCACAGCTGTGTTGCTGTGCCACTAGACTGCTGAAGCAGGAACAAGTGGCTTAAATTGCTGATCTCTGCTGTGGCTAAGAGCCTCCTGCCAGCTTGCGTGGACCCCATCTGTGCTGAGCTGTACTCCCCTTTTATGTAAGTTATTCAGACCTTTCCTGGAGTCCTTCTAAGTCATCTTATTGGAAAATTGTTTCACTCCAACTTTTAGTGGGTTCAGTCGCTCCAGAATCCATTTAGAGGTTTGATTTACCATTATTTTGCGAGGGAAACTGGGGAGAGCCCAGGCAACTACTTGGCTTCTCTCTACCCTCTTGGCTCCACCTTCAATTTTCTCATCTTTAAAATGAGAGGCTAACACAGATGGTCTTTATGGTCCCTTCCAAGTTTATATTTTTAATGTTGTTATAGAAGCTTTAGCACAGTATCCTCATGACTCAGACTTGTAGCATCATTGCTACAAAACACCATAAAACAAACTTATTATGTGACAATACTATGTCATCTTTCAAAAGATATCAATGTCTAATAAACAAATAGTGTGTCATTACCCTGTGATTTCCCCAATTACTACCTATATTATGTTGGGTAGATGATTCTAGCTCTTTGAAACATGTTCTCTTCATCTGCTCAGTGGGAATTATAATACACAATTTACCTCCTGGGGCTGATGGGAAGAAAGTGCTTTAGAAATTATAACATATAATAGGAAGGTGAGTTTTTATTGTAGAAAGCTCACAAATGGGAGTTAGTATACCTGGTTTCTAGTCCTAGCTTTGCCACTAACTCACAATAACATTAGGCCAAACACTTCCCCTTCTTTGGCCTGAAGTTCTGTAACTGACAGCAAAAAGCTTATGTTAGGTGATCTCAGGGTCTTTTCAGTTGTATAAAAATTTTTTTCTACCTAAATTAATTTACTTATTCATTGTTATACTAATAAAACTTCAAAAATATTTTATAGAAATATAAAAAAAATAATAAAATTCATCTGGAAGAGCAAAATGTCCAAAATCTTAAGGGGATTAATGAAAAAAAAAATGCAAGTGAAAGTAGCCTAGCCACACCAGATCTTAAACTGTATTATAAAGCAGCAATCACTAAAACTGCTTGGCACTGGCTTAGAAATAAAGTGCTGGATCAGTGGAATAGCTTAGGTACACAAGACACAGCAGTCAATGACTATAGCAATCTACTGTTGGATAAACCCAAAGATTACAGATTCTGGGATAAGAACTCACTATTTGACAAAAACATCTGGGAAAACTGGAAAATACTATAGCAGAAACTAAGCACAGACCAACATCTTACATAGTGTACCAAATGAAGTCAAAATGGGTACATATTTTAGACATAAAGGCTGATATTATAAACAAATTAGGAGATCAAGGAATAGTTTATCTGTCAGATTTATGGAGAAGGGAAGAATTAATGACCAAATAAGAAATAGAGACCACTGTGAAATGCAAAATGGATGATTTTAATTAGATTAACATTAAAAGTTTTTACACAAAGTCAATGCAACCAAGATTAGGAAGGAAGCAGAGAACTGGGAAAGAATTTTTACAACAAGTGCCTCTGATAAAGGCCTCATTTCTAAAAATATATGAAGAACTGAGTCAAGTTTATAAGAATACAAGGCTTTCTATAATTGATAAATGGTCAAAGGATATGAAGAGGAAGTTTTCAGATGAAGAAACTAAAGCCATCTACAGTCATATGGAAAAATGCTCTAAATCACTACTGATTAAAAAAAATGAAAATCAAAACAACTCTGAGGTATCACATCGCACCTATTAGATTGGCTAACATGACAAAAGAAGAGAATTTTAAATGCTGGATAAAACGTGGGAAAATTGGAACACTGATGCATTGTTGGTGGAGTTGTGAGCTGATCCAGCCATTCTGGAGAGCTATTTTGAATTATGCCCAAAGGCCTATAAACTATGCATACCCTTTGACCAAGCCATACCTCTGTATCCCAAAGAGATCATAACAACAGCAAAAAGACCCACATGTACAAAAATATTTATAGCAGCTCTTTTTTGGTGACAAAGAATTGGAAATGAAGGGGATGTCCATCAATTGGGGAATGGCTGAACAAGTTGTGGTACATGAATGTAATGGAATACTATTGTGCTATAAGAAATGATGAGTAAGCAGACTTCAGAAAAACATGGAAAGACTTATATGAACTAATGCTGTGGAAAGAAGAACTAGGAGAACATTGTACACATTAACAACCACACTGTGAGATGACCGACTTTGGTAGATTTTACCTCTTCTCAGCAATGCAAGGATCTAAGACATCTCCAGAAGACCCACAATTGAAAGTGCTATCTACATGGAGAGGAAGAACTTTGGATACTGAAAGCAGATGGAAGGATACTATTTGCTCTCCTTTTCTTTTGTTGTTTTGTTTCTTCTTTCTCATGGTTCCTCCCACTAATTCTAATTCTTATTTACATCATGATTAATGTGAAAATATGTTTAATATTAATCTTTTATCATGTTGCACACCATCTTGGGGAGGGGGGAAGAGGGAGGGGAAGAAATTTTGAAACTCAAAATCTTATGGAAGTGAATGTTGAAAATGAAAAATAAATTAATTTATTAAAGATAAATATAACTCTAAAATTAAAAAAAAAAACATTTTCCTCTGCAATTTAGTATGCAGGAAACCTGTATATAAATGTAGGAAGAGTTCATGACTATATCATTAGAAGATTAAACTTTTCTAATGGAAGAGGAAACTGATGCTGAGAAAATGAGGTTATCATTTTACCTAGGGAAGTCATTTCCTTCTCTCTGAGCTAATGGTATTATCTGCTGAAGTAGCACCCTTGAAAACACTTGATGCATACTTTAAATGGTATGTGTCCTGAGATCCTTTTGGCCAAAGTGGCCTGTTCCCTGGGAAATGATCACCAAGCTTAAAATACTTCTTTCCTTATTTCCAAGCAATAGGGTTATCATTACATTAGACAACCATGATTGGCAGGCCTCAGGTTACCTCTGCTGTTTTAACTACATATATAAGAGCTGATAAGTTATACAACATGTTTTACATACATCACTCATTTTTGATAACAACATATGAACTAATCACTATTATTATCCCCATTTTATGAATGACTAAAGTAGGGTTCAGAGGGGTGATTTGTTTAAGGTTACCTGAAGAGGTGATATTTAATGATATTAATTCATTTTAACCCCCAGTATAGAGTGTTTTTTATGTTATTGATCTAACTAAGTTCCTCCCTGTGTATATGTACATAAGTATATGTGTATGTATATGTTTAAATATTCTGTAATATACTAGCTTTATATTTTTAGCATGACATGATCTTCAAGTAGAGATAAAAATACATACACACATATATAAATGCACACATACATATATGTATATATACATGCATAATATATGTATATATACACATATATAATCTGTGTAGGTGCATAGACATGCAGATATATAGATGTACACACATATTATACCATATTTTTCATATTTGAATATTATGCATGTTTCAACCAGTATTTATGAAACACTGACTACTTGCCAGACACTATTTTGAGAGAATAGAATACAAAGACAAAAGTAAAACAAGTGGTCCCTTCCCTCATGGAGCTTATAATTACTGTCAAGAGAGACAACAGATACCTATAAAGGGATGGATATAACATAATGTTTAAAAATATATGTTAATGAGAGGGTACTTTTAACTAAGGGATCACTAAAAGTTTCTTAGAGAAGGTTAAGATTGGGGAAACTAAGACATTCAGGAGGACTAAGTATAGATAAAGTGTTTTTGAGGTATGGGGGCAGCCAGTAAAAAGGGAGAAGGAGATGCTGTATCAAGTGACCAATGGAAAGAAGATGAGTTCAGCTAATCTGTGGAGTATATGAAGAGAAGTGATGTTAATTAAACCTGAAAATATATATATATATTTTTTTGTTTTTCTGATTTATTAAGACATTTTTCACAAGGTTTCTTCAATTAGAAGTTCTTTGAAACAATACCATCATTTTTTGCCAGTCGGAGAATAGAGTCATCAGATTCCCCCATTCTACGAATTGCTCCACAAATTGCATAGGTTTTAAACTGGCCATTGAATCTGCCTGTAACCTTGTCAACCTCGGCCACGTTCATCTGGATGGACGCGTGGTCCTTGGCCCCGATGATCCTGTTGCTCGCAGAACATTTCCGCGGCACGTACAGATCCACGAACTCTCCGGCGTCGTTCTGCATGTCGGAGGCTGTGGTACCGAGTGCAAACGCGAAAGCGGCGGAAGAGGAAAAGGAGGGGGCACTTCTCCAAGCACGGCTAAGAGCTGAAAATATATTTTGAAATGAATTTGTAAAGAAAAATAAATGTGTTTATAGCTGTCTATCTGTAGCATTAATTAGCTTCTATAATGTCTTTTCTCTTAATGTTTAATGCTGTTTTGGGGGAGGAACCAATTAATAACATTGGATGAGATATACCTGTGATCAATTCTACTACAAAATAACCCATTGAGAAAGGGCAGTCTCTTATAATTATTTCAAGAAAATTTCTATTAATATGATACTCTAACTGCCAACAAAGCACTTAATTTTTCATTCGTTATTAAAAGCTGAATCCAAGAGTTCACATTCAGAGGAAAAAAGAGGGTCAAATGAAGCCATTACTACTTTTTTTCTGAACAAGTTGTAAAATATTGTAAAAGACAAGGGAATCAGAGACAGAGATATAGACATAGAGAAACAGATATGTATTAGAGCCAAAAATGGAAGCTTACTTACTTAGGAAAGTACCAACAAGAAACAATAAAAAAAAATATCACAGACCCGTAGAATCTTAGAACAAAACAAAAAACATCCCACTTATGTTAACTTTACTGTACAGTTCTATGCTCTTTCTCTTTACTCCTGTCCCTCCTATTCTATGGCTTCTTACCACCCCACCAAAAATAAAGAGATAAATAAAACCACTTTCAAGTGAAAACAGAAAAAGGAACACGGAGAGACAACCACTGTCCAACGGCTACAGGATGGGCGTTTGGCTTGAGACTTCTTGTGCTCATAGAAGAGACCTTTGCCCTGATCCACACATGCCTATTTGTCATCCATCTGCACTCAAGCATCATGTGTTTTTCCCTGGGTGCCCTTATTTCTTTTAGATTCTGGCCCTATGACAACATATTCCTCCTCTTGCTCTCCCTTCTCTGTCCCCACACCCCACATGTTCTTTAACCCTGTGCTAGCACCCTCCCTCCATGGATTTTCACCTCCTTTCTTCCTTCTTTCCTTTCTCTTTCCCACATAGACAAATTTGCATTACTTAAAAATTCCTGTATGTAGAGGTCTTTGGAATCGTCCACCTACATAAAGTGAGAATTGTTAGTATATGATTCATTTTTACATGGTTGCTTTGTATGTCATAGCCCCCATTAGACTGTGAACTCATTGAAAGACATTCTTTATGTCTCCAGTGCTTAGCACAATGCCTGGCATAGAGTAGGTGCTTAATAAATATTGATTGCCTGACTCAAAAAAAACACAAAAGTTACATAATTTCACGTAATTGGGTAGATATGTGGTAGAGGTACATACTGGGTGATAGCATTTTCCCCCCTAAGTAGCCTTTGACACTATGGAAAAAAACCCACACCAACTAAGTGATCAGTAAACAAAATGAAGCATTTATTGAAGGTTGAGTAACTTTCAATTTGGGAGAACCTATTTCCTTACTCAAACAGGGCTTCTTGGGAAGGAATGCAAGAAAAGGATTCTTATAGAGCCCAGCAGTGGGAAACAGAAGGAGGGCCCATATTTGGGCTACTTAGAATAGCTGAACTGCAGGAAGGGAGTGTTTAAGACATTGAGGCATTACAAAAACAGGGTTGCAGAAATATCCTTGGAACTATCTCTTCCAGAAGCAGGGGCAGTTACAGATTTCTGGGGTAAACAGGGGAGTACTCTTGGGGGCAGTTAGAAACTGCTGGTCAGAAAAGTGTAAATAAAGCCTCAGAGTTTCCCAGGGGTTGATATTTCCCTCTTTTGGTCAGGGTGGACCAGGAGTCCACCCTAGACCAAGAAGGCTTTGGATAAATTCCAGGTGCTGCTGAACCGTGACAATGTAAATACACTGACCCTGATAAGAGAAATGAGGATTTTCTTGGCAGCAGTTAGAAACCTCTGGTAAGAGTAGGGTAGGGACCCAGAGTGTCTGAGGGGTTGACACCTTTAAATTCCTTTCCACTTCTGAGAATCATATAACATTAAGATCAGATTCTCTTTATGTTTAGGTTATAATATTATGGAATTTAAAACCCTACAAGACTGGGGACAGTGACAGGTGCATAATACAGTGCTTTACCCTAGCTAGAAAACTTATGTGAGTATAGATATCATAATCCTCTCATACTAACTGCAATTTGTTTAAACCTGATAGTACTCAGCTGGCCGAGACAATAAATACCTCCATCATCCACTATACTGTCCCTAGCCTCCTTGCTTGGCATCATTCTTCCTCCCTCCCCACCACTATCCAGCCTAAGGATTGAATCCTCTAGGGAATATACTTCCTCCTGTGCCATCATGACTACAATGCCTCTGGTCAGAGTGCTGCCCCAAAGGATGATTTTATAAAGGGCTACCTTTCTAGTACAGTGTCTTCTGTGGCACCACTCTCCAATTTTATTTTCCCTAGGTGAAAACCTATTCCCATTTACAATTCTTCATTCTATAAAGCAACTAACACATTGTAAATAGTCAAAAATGTTTGAAAATCAATACTCCGTAATCTGAATTTTTACCCTTTAATAGATTGGTTATGGACTAAGTTACCTGGTCCCTCCTAATATTTATTCTCCTTCAGTTTCTCCTTCTACTTCCAAAAAAGATTTCTATATTTGTAAATTCACATCAAGATTCTCATCCTGCATGTTCCCTGAGGAATTGGACCTGACTAGGCTGGGTGACAAGCCCTTCTTAAAATTCAAACAGCTTTCAAGAGTGATTGAAGATACAACATTCTGTGTTTGTTCTTGAACAACAAAACAACAACAAAGAAATAATTTCACATTTTAAAGAAGGATGTTCATCAAGGGTAGAAAAGTCAGACCTTGGCTGGTTTTCATGGATATTAAAATACAATTGAAATATTTCCTCCATCCTCTCTTTCTTATGGCTTCCATTACCTAAAAAATTCAATCCCTATTCATTGATCTTGTAAAGTTATTGAAAATGGTTTATTGTAAAACAAAAATCTTCAGCATCCACATATAATGAGCATTGTATTTCCACAGAAGACTGAGAGAAAAAGCAGAAAAATCAACGGATTTGGATAGAGAAGACTTTTGCTTATACAACTTGGCCTTGAAACTTACTGTTGTTTAATGTGTTTTTAATCACCGAAACTCTTTAATCAATTTCCGTATCTGTAAAATGGATACAAAATATTTGTATGACCTGACCCAAAAATATTTCAATGCTTTAATTAGTTAATACATGTAAAATATTTTGTGAACTTAAATTTCTAAATAAATAAACTATTATTATTATTATAAGTAGTATGCAATGGTTTCCAACATGAATGTGAGGATTATAGATTTTAGAATTGTAAATAGTCTCAGTCATTATCTCTCTTAATGTCCTTATTTCATTGATTGGTAAATTTAAGACCAAAGAATGGCATGTAATTACTCAAAGCCACAAGGTTATAAGTAGTTGAGCCAGGAGTGAAGCCCTAGTCTAATAATCATAATAACTATAATATTTACATAGTACATACCATGTGTCAGGATGACACTAAATACTTTACAAATATTAAATTATTTGGTCACCACAATAACCCTGGAATGTAGGTGTTGATATTATCTTCATTTTATAGATGAGAAAACTGAGGCAAACAGGTTAAATATCCTACCAAAAGACAGTTAGGTGGCACATGTGATAGAGCACTGGACTTGGAGTCAAGAAGAATCATCTTCTTCAGTTCAAATCTAGGCTTACACACTTACTAGTTGTGTGACCCTCAGCAAGTTATTTAAACCAGTCTTCTTCAGTTTTGTCATCTTTAAGATGAGCTGGCAAAGGAAATGGAAAACCATTCTAGTATTTCTGCCAAGTAAACCTCAAATGGGGTCATAAAGAGTCAGACACAACTGAAATTACTGAACAACAACAACAGAAA
The DNA here is from genome assembly GCF_011100635.1 of Trichosurus vulpecula. Lineage (NCBI taxonomy): Eukaryota > Metazoa > Chordata > Mammalia > Diprotodontia > Phalangeridae > Trichosurus > Trichosurus vulpecula. The sequence continues at coordinate 372,038,080 of NC_050575.1, read as the reverse complement.
TCTTGACCAGGGTTACAGAGCTAGTAAGTGTCTAAGTTGAAGTTTGAACTTAAGTCGTCCTAACTCCAGGTCCAGCACTCTACCTGAAAGCCCATCTCATCAAAACCACATCCCTTTATAATATTCCTGAAAAGTGGTCACTCAGCCCTTACTTCAACAATTGTAATGGTGAGGAACAATATCCCAAGAGGGCTCATTTTTGTGGGAAATCTAGAGTTTTTAGGATGAGGGCAAGTAAATGACCCAGTGGATACAGTGCTGGGCCAGCACTCATCTTCCTGAATTCAAATATGGACTCAGATACTTTCTAGCCATATAACCCTGGGCAAGTCACTTCATCATGCTTGCCTCAGTTTCCTCATCTACAAAATGAGCTAGAGAATGAAATGATAAACCACTCCATCGCATCTTCCAAGAAAACTCCAATTGGAGTCATTAAGAGTAAACAGGAATGATATGACTTAAAAACAACAACAAAATTAAACCTAGAGGAGAGCTTAGAGATTGACTTGCCCAACCTCCTCAGTTCTTAGGTGGTTCATTCGCTAGAGGACCTAGCTCTGGATTCTGGAGGATCTGAGGTAAAATCCAGCATCAGATACTTACTGCCTGTGTGACTTTGGGCAAGTCACTTTACCCTGTTTACCTGAGTTCCTCATCTGAATAATGAATTGGAGAAGGAAATGCCAACCCGTCCAGTGTCTTTGCCAAGAAAACCCCAAATGAGGTCCTGAAGAGTCAGACACAAGTGAAAAGATTAAACATCAAGAGTTGTTAAGATATTTTGTTTTCCTTACAGGGAACTTAAATCTGCCTTTTCTGTAATGTAGAGTAATTGGTTCAGATTTAAGATCAGATAAACAAGTCCAAGGACATCTAAAGACATTGTAACTCTAAAAATACATCACACTTGTAATACCACTGTCTATTGCCATTATGCAATTATAACTATGCAAGATTTCCTTTAGAAGTTGAATTGAGAAGATGTGGCAATAGGTTAAGATAGAGATTGAATGAGAATAAAAAAGTGAGAATAACTCCTAAATTGAGAACCATGAAAAATCTAAGAATTCTAGTTAACTTGACAGAAAATGGAAAATTTGGAGGAGCGGGTTTAGGGAAAAAGTTACTGAGTTTTGTTGGGGCATGATGAGTTTGAGACACCTATGGAAGATTCAGATGAGGATGCCTAACATGCTATTCATAATGCAAAACTGTAGCTCAGGAGAAAAATTAGGGTTAAATGAAGGAATGAAAAAATATTAAATATTCTCTATGTCCTAGGCACTGTACAAGCCCTTGAGATATAAAAGCAAAATGGAGAGAATATCTGACTTCAAAGGACTTCTGTTCTAATGGGGGAAGGCAATATATTTCATAAATATTGTCTTGGGAAAGATGTTTTGGTATGGGAAGTCACAGGTGTGGTGAGTAGTCACAAAACAGCCAAAGGACACACAATTTCCAGAACCAACAATAGTGTTGATTTTATTACTATTCTTGAAGCAAGAGATGAAGATCAGGGATGAGAGAATTCTCTGTTGGGCTATGGAAGGAAGACAGCAAGGTAGACAAGCTAGCCCTAGCTGGATAATAGTAGACTCATACTAATCAAGATATTCAGATTTGGGAGTCAAGGGAGTATAAATCATAAATGGATCCATGTGAATGTTTGAGATTACAAAAAAGGAGAATGTAGACAAAAAAACAGAAGCCTCATAAAGGTGCCTTATCACCTGTATCGAGTCACTGGATCCAGATGGATCTGGAGGATAAAGTGAGGCTGGTGACCTTGCACAACCCTCCCTCGCTCAAATCAAAGTCAACTGCAAGTCATGTCATTATTACCCTGATGTCCTTGTCCTTTTTGAAAAAGTAGGACAAATACAATTACCTTGTGAGGAATTTCATATTTAGGAGAAAAGGTAAGGATGTTGAAGTAGGAAGGGGGAAATGTAAAGGAATCATTGCCAAATGAAAGAAGAACCCAGAGAGAAAGAGTTTTCACAAAATTAAAAAAAAAAGTTAATCCTACTCAGAAGGATAAAGAGTTTAACAGAAAGCTTAAAGAAAAAGAATTAGAGACAGTGAAAAACCTAATTAGAGACAGAGAAAAACCTAATAAATAAGAAAAATGGAAATTTTCAGGGAGTTTAGGAGGAAGAGGAAAGAAACCAAGACAGACATGGAGAAACAGAGACCGAGGTTGAGGAGCAAGTTCTTAGAAGTGATCAGCAGTGAGACCAAGAATACAAAGGGCTGGTCTTGACAAAGAGAAAGAGAAGACCCATCTTTACCAGAGACTACAGCTAAGTACTAGAGAATCAGGGATGATATCCAGAAGCGTTAAGATTCAATGTTTTTGGTTGTCCTTTGTTCACAAAGAGCACCAATTACAGCAGGAGGGTGATGTCTTGACTTGCAAGTGAATTGGATTTAAGTGAGGCACAGCTGTGCAAAGTCATCAGCCTCATTCTCTCCTCCAGGGTCATTTGACTACAATGGCAAAGTATAGATCAGGATGACTGGAGATGACCCCAGATGCAAAATCGCACGAAAAAGGTTGCTTACCTTGGATATCTTCTGTTGTTTTATGTTTCAATAAATTTTGAAGCAAATTCACTTCCCAAGATTGAGGAGTTGATATAGGTGGCTTGAAGAGAGAAGAGGAGTGAGGAATGCATTGTAGTGTCAACAAAAGAATAAAAGAGTGATAATGCAACACTAAAGGCTTATTTGAGATTACATAACAGATTTCTAAGGAATACAGTTGGGATACTTCTATGAGCTTTTCCTTAATGTTTAGAAGGATATAAATAGGATTGAAGATGATAGATAATAAGTGTAATATAAGGTTGGCTTTTGGCAAAGTATTGACAATAATAGGATTAGGGGATTTTAGGGTTTAGGATAGTACATAGTTAAAATGAATAACAATAGCAGCAAGAATGGACAGAGAGAGAGAGAGAGAGAGAGAGAGAGAGAGAGAGAGACGAGAGAGACAGAGAGAGAGAGAGAGAGAGAGAGACAGAGAGAGAGAGAGAGAGAGAGAGAGAGAGAGAGAGACAGAGAGAGAGACAGAGAGAGAGACAGAGAGAGAGACAGAGGCCAGAGTAAGGGTAAAGGATTGGCAGAACAGAAAACCCGGGAGTAACTGGACATCATATTAAGGATAAAGAACAGTTTTGAGGAAGTGTGGAAAAAGTATAGGACTTTTTGATCTAAGAGGATTTTTGGTTTGGATCATACTTCTAAGGGACAATTATGTGAAGGGCATGATTATCCCATTATATAATAAAGGCTGAATGAAACTGAAGGTTATGAGGATAGAGCAGTTAGATGAACAGAGAGGCCAGTGTGTTCGAGGAGATATCAGCATGAATGTTGAAGAACCCAAATTTCATCACAGATGAAATATTTTGAATACATAATACTTTGAAGAATGATGGGGAAGGATACACATTATTATTTTTTTCTTTGCTGTTGTTCGGTCATTTCAATTGTGTGATTCTCTGTGACCCCACTTGGGGTTTTCTCAGCAAAGACACTTGGAGTGGTTTGCCATTTCCTTCCCTAGCTCACTTTACGGGTGAGGAAGTGAGTCAAACAGCACTAAGTGATTTGCCCATGGTCACTCAGCTAATAAGTGACTTAGGCTAGATTTGAACTAGGGAAGTTGAGTCTTCCTGACTCCAGGCCCAGTGATCTATCCACTAAACCACTTACCCATCCATAAACATTCTTATGGTGCCTACTATGATCTAGGCACTGTCCTAAGCACTTTTACAATTATTTCATTTGATCCTCACAACAATCCTGGGAGATAGGTGCTATTATTATCCCATTTTACAGGTCAAGATCAAAGAGACAGTAAGTGTCTAAGTTAAAATTTGAACTCAGGTCTTCATGACTTAGGCCCAGCACTGAATATACTATACCACCACCTGTTATCATATCTTTTGTAAAGGTTTTTTTTAAATTTTTTTTTCCAATTACATCTAAAGTGAATTTCTATCATTCATTTCTTTATATAATTTTGAGTTTCACTACTCAGTGCAGCAGCAGCCCTTCTTCCTCCACAGTGGTCAGCTACGACCCCTGACTCCCCAGCAACCATGTCAAAAGGACCCACAGTGGGCATTGATCTTGGCACCACTTACTCCTGTGTAGGAGTCTTCCAACATGGGAAAGTGGAGATCATTGCTAATGACCAAGGAAACAGGACCACCCCAAGCTACATTGCCTTCACCAACACTGAACATTTAATCAGTGATGCAGCAAAGAATCAAGTTGAAATAAACCCCACCAACACAGTTTTTGATGCCAAACATCTGATTGGTCACAGATCTGATGATGCAGTTGAACAGTCAGACATGAAGCATTGGCCTTTCATGGTTGTGAATGATGGGGGCAGGCCTAAGGTCCAAGTGGAGTACAAAGGGGAGACTAAAAGTTTCGATCCAGAAGAAGTATATTCTATGGTCTTCACCAAGATAAAAGAAATTGTTGAAGCTTACCTTGGGAAGACTGTCACAAATACTGTGGTCACAGTACCAGCCTATTTCAATGATTCCCAAAGCCTGGCCACCAAAAATGGTGGAACCATCACTGGTCTCAATGTGCTCCAATTCATCAATGAGTCAACTGCTGCTGCTATCGCTTATGGCTTGGACAAAAAGTTGGTGCCAGGAGAAATGTGTTGATCTTTAACCTTGGAGGGGGTATTTTCAATGTCTCCATTCTTACCATCGAAGATGGCATCTTTGTGATCAAGTCCACAGCTGCGGACACCCATTTGGGTGAAGAGGAGTTTGACAATAGAATGGTCAACTATTTCATTGTTGAGTTCAAGCAAAAATACAAGAAGGACACTGGTGAGAACAAGAGGGCCATTTGCCATCTTCGCACCACTTGTGAACATGCTAAGTGTACCCTCTCTTCCAGTCCCCAGGCCAGTATTGAGATTGACTCCCTCTATGAAGGTATTGACTTCTATGCATCAATCACCCGAGACCATTTCAAAGACCTGAATGCTGATCTCTTCCATGGCACACTGGACCCTGTGGAAAAGGCCTTAAGAGATGCCAAGATAGATAAATCACAGATTCATGACATCATCCTAGTGGGTGGTTTGACTTGAATTCCCCAAATCCAGAAGCTTCTGCAAGTTTTCTTCAATGGCAAAGAACTAAACAAGAGTATCAATCCTGATGAGGCTTTTGTTTATGGTGGGGCTGTCCAGGCTGCCATTTTGTCTGGAGATAAATCTGAGAATGTGCAGGACTTGATGCTGTTGGATGTCACTCCTTTTTCCCTTGGAATTGAAACTTCTGGTGGAGTTATGATTGTTCTGATCAAATGTAATACTACCATCCCCACCAAGCAGACACAGACCTTTACCACCTACTCAGACAACCAGCCTGGTGTGCTCTTTCAGGCTTATGAAGGTGAAAGAGCAATGACAAAGGATAACAACCTGCCTGGCAAATTTGAGCTCACAGGAATTCCTCCAGCACCCAGGGGTGTTCCTCAGATGGAAGTAACATTTGACATTGATGCAAATGGCATCCTCAATATTTCTGCTGTGGATAAGAGCACAAGCAAGGAGAACAAGATCACCATCACCAATGACAAAGGACATCTGAGCACAGAAGACATTGAGCGCATGGTCCAGGAGGCTGAAAAATATAAGGCTGAGGATGAGAAGCAGATAGACAAGGTATCTTCCAAGAATTCTCTAGAATCTTACACTTTCAACATGAAGGCCACCATAGAGGGTGAGGAACTAAAAGGCAAGTTTGGGGATGAAGACCAACAGAAGATCCTTGACAAATGTAATGAAATAATCAACTGGATGCATAAGAACCAGACTGCTGAGAAGGAAGAACTTGAGCATCAGCAGAAAGAATTGGAGAATGTCTGCAACCCCATCATTACTAAGCTTACCAGAGTGCAGGGGGCATGCCAGCAGACATGTCTGTTGGGTTCCCAGGGGGTGAAGCAGCCCAATCTAGAGGTGCTTCATCTGGATCCACCATTGAAGAGGTCGACCAAACACATGAGAAGAAAGAGCAATTCATGAAGCATTCCAAAAATTGAAGGACTCAAATTTGTAGCCAAGGCAGTAGCAGTTTAAAAGTAACATTTAAGCTACTGTGTAAATCTGGGTATTCTGAATACTTGAATGTGTGCAGAGGGAGAGTTCTAAGTGAACAACATTGCACTTTATCAGTACTGTAAACAAGTCAAAATGCAATTCTTGCCCTGGAGAATAAAATCTATTTAAATTGGCAGCATAAAAAAAATTGAGTTACAAATTTCTCTCCTTCCCTCCCTCCTCCCCCAGACAGCAAACTCGATATGTGTTATATCTGTGAAATTATGCAAAACAGATCTCCATGGTAGTCATGTTGTGAGAGAAGAAACAGAATAAAAGGGGTAAAGGGTGAAAAATACAGTGAAAGTAGTATGCTTCTATCTACATTCAGATCCATCAGGTCTTTCTCTGGGTGTGGATAGTATTTTCCACCATAAGTCTTTTGGAATTATCTTGGATCATTGTACTTCTGAGAAGAGCTAAGGCTATCATAGGCAATCATCACACAATATTGCTGTTGCTGTGTAAAATGTTCTGGTTCTTCTCACTTCACTCAACACCAGTTCATGTAAGTCCCAATAGTTATTTTATTTCTGAAGTCCACATGTTTATTATTTCTTATAGCATAATAGTGTTCAGTTACATGCATATACAGCTTGTTTAGCCATTCCCCAATTGATGGCATCCTCTCAATTTTCAATTCTTTGTCATCACACAAAGAGCTGCTACAAATATTTTTGTACATGTAGGTCCATTACCCCTTTTTATGATTTCTTTGGGATACAGATCTAGTAGTGATATTGTTGGATCAAAGGATACTCTATATCTTTTTGAAAGTCTAAGTATCATATTTTCTGAATCAATGATCCAGTAGTGAATTCTTTATCATTAGAACTCTTTAGAACTTGAGGACCACATTTTGGTATACTATACACTAATGTTACCTCCAGAGTTATCATATGTTGTAATTCTATAATTAAATGGTCTTCATGTAAAATGTATACATGTGTATATGTATAATATACATCTCATATACATATATAAATATTCAAGTATATATAACTTCTAAAATATTCCCTTCCATATGGTTGGTAAATTATTTAATAGTCATTTGTCAAGCACATGATGCATTTCCCTAAAGACTGAATTACTTTTTACTATTAACCTTTGCACTTTACTTTTACAAAGCCTTCCTATCAGCACATGCAACAAATCCAATGTTTTATAAAATGCTGCCCTTAAATGTTATCCTTGTGTCTTTAATAATTTATGAATGGGGAAAATAAAAAAAACAGCTTTCAATCCACATCAAACATTCACATTGAGAACATTTTATTCAGTATCTAAATCTCTGGTTATTTTCTTTTTTAATATCCACAAATTACTTTGCTGACTTGTTTTTACTTAAAGAGGAATAACAAGAAATTAACTTGATAGAAGTAATAAAGCCATAAAAATTATATCTGCTGATGAGTGATGTATAAATGGAAATTTATCCAAAAAGATTTTTTCTTCCAAGCTCAGTCTGTGTTGATATTTGAAAGGAGAGGAAATAGAAAAAAAAGAAAGAAAAACAACTAGGATGAAGATAAACAGATCAAATAAAAGATTGCTAGAGGGACTGAATTTAACTTGATGATAATTATATCATCTTGGCCACCTTAGGGTAATGTGTATGTATGGGGAATAGGTAATAAAACTCTGAGAGGAAAAAGTGATGTGCATATGTGACACATTACTTAGAATGTATGGACCTTCATATACATACATACATACATACACATATATATATATATATACACACATGTATTATATATATATATATATTAAACAAGTGCAAAATATATACTGACAGTACAAACAAGGACCCTAAAATCTGGCCTGATTGTAGTTCTATATTTAAAAACAAAACAAAACAAAAACAAAAACAAAAACAAAAATAAAACAACAACCAAGCTTCCTAGGTTCTAGTTCTGACTCTGCCATAAACAGAGACGACCAAGTTAGGTATCATCTCTAAGGCTCAGTTTCCTCATCCATCTCTTGATAAGTTTTAGTAATTTCAGCGGAAAAGCTTTGATGATCATAATTGTATAATCTGAGTTGGAAGAGATCGATGAAATCACTTAGTTCAACAAATACCTGAGCAGGAATTCTGTCATCCTATATCCAATTAATGCCATTCGCTTCCTGTCATCCAATGATACTGATGTCTTTTTTGTTCCATGAACAAAATACTCCATTTCCTGGATCCCCACATTTTCCATGACTGTTCCTCATGCCTGGGAATCTCACCCATCCTTTGTTTCTTGGCTTTCTTGACTTCCTTCAGGTCTCAGTTAGAATACTACCCTCTACAGGAAGGTTTTCCTGATGTCCCTTAATTTTAGTGCCCTTTATCTGTTGTTATTTTCAATTTATCCTGTATATATCTAGTTTTATTTAATTGTCTGGATGCTTTCTTTATCCATTAGACTGTGAGCTCATTGGGAGCTTTGACTATCTTTTAACTTTCTTTGTATTCCCAATGCTAAACACAGTGCCTAAAAAATAGAAGGTACTTAATAAACATTTACTTAGTGACTGACTCTACATTTCCACTTGCCTAAAATGAAAGAGTAGAAATCTGAATACAAAGATGTTGTGTCTGTCTGTTTCAAGGGGTAGCTACGCCCAGTATTGTGGATTCTGAATGAAGATTATTAGTGATAGGAAACTTTTTACTTCCTAAAGTAGCTCATTCCAATGTTGGACAGCTCCAATTGATTGTTTTTATTTCAATATCAAATAAAAATCTTTCTCATTGAAACATATAATTATCAGTTGTAATTCTATCCTCTAGACCTATCAATCATTCCATAAACATTTATGTTAACTATTATGTGCAAAACACTACTGATGTCTTGGGGTACAAATAGAAAACTATAGTGGTCCCTGCCCTCAAGGACCTTACATTCTAATCATGGCTAACAGCATGTTCACATATAAATAAATATAGGCTATACTAAAACTACCATAGTAGTATTATTACTGCTGCTGCTGCTACTGCTACTACTACTACTACTACTGCTACCACTACTACAAATACTACTGGGACTACTATCATGACTATGACTACTACTACTACTACTACTACTACCACTACTGTGATTTCTGATACCACTACTCCTCTGGTTATTACCAGCAGTAGTAATGGTGGTGGTACTGATGTTGGTACTGGTATTGGTACTGCTGGTGGTAGTAGTAGTAGTATGGTAGTCATGATAACAACTGAAGGAATCAGGAAATATCTCTTGATGGAGATGAAACTTGGCAAAATTGTGCATACAGATTTGGCTCAATTCTGTAGTGTATGAGGGAGAGTAATATGATATCCATATGGGAAACCAGGCTGGAACAAGAGTATAAAATGATTTACATTAGAAAAAGGAAGATTTGAATTTTAACTTGAAGGTAATGGGGAACCCAGAAGCTTCCTGAGTGATGAATCACATGATCAGAGCTATGATTTCAATATGCATTTTGCAGGATAGAATAGAGATTGGAAGCAGTAAGACTAATTAGGAGACTATAGCAATATTTCAGAAAAGAGGTAATGAAGGCCTTGATGTGGATGTTTGGGTGGGGGGAGTTAGGGTGGTAAAGAGAGAAGGAGACATGTATAAAAGATGATAATAAGATGGAATTAATTGAAATTGTCAAATTAGGGGTTATCAGTAGGGTTGGAGGGAGATGTTAATTAAGATTCAAGTATGACTTTTCGGTTGTGATACTTGTCAACTAGGTGAATCTCACCCATAATAGAGACATGGCCATTAAGGAGCATGGGTAGAGAGGAAAATATAAAGATGTTGAGTTATATTTGGAATACATATTTCAAAATGTTGAATGTCTACAGTATATCTAAGTACAGCTGTCAAACAAGAAAGTTGGAGATACAGGGCTAGGACCCAGAAGAAACATTTGAATAGATTTTAGATTTGGGAAGTATCTGCATAGAGATAATGATTGAATCAGTGGGAGTTGAAGACACCACCAAAATCAAATATGTAAAGAAGAGAACACATTAGACAGCACCCTAGAGTATGTTCACTTATTGAGGGTGAGGTATGCATGATTATCCTAAGGGACTCTCAGAAGTTTCAATCCGACAGTTAGAAATAGAACTCCAACAAATCATTGTCTCCAACCCTCCCTAATCACCACCCCCCAAGGAAAAAAAAGAAAGGACAGAGCACGTGCAAGGCAGAGTGAGGTCAAGATAAACAAATGCTGCAGAGACTTAAAGAAGAATTAGGACTGAGGAAAAAATGAGGAATTTATTAACAGATAATTTGTGACCTTACAGAACACAGTTTCTGTTGAATGACTGGGATAGAGGTCATCTTGCAAGAGGTGAAAATTTAAGGTATGAGAAAAGTGGAGAACACAAGAAATGCAGAGCATTTTCTTAAGGACTTTGTTTTAAAGGATAGGGAATATCTTGGAGATAGATAGACAGACAGACAGAGCAATTTAAACAACTTACAATGATACATGTATTATACTAAGTCAATGGGATACAAAATGCTGCAGAAAAAATAAGATGACTGCCTCACAGAAAGCTCACATTTTAATTGGGTAGGATAATCCATCAAGGGGGAACTGGGAAGCATAATAAAAGAATGTTGGAAATTTAGAAAGAGTGAGTTGAAATAGAAGTGAAGTGAGCATGCCTGGAACCTCAACTGAAAAGGTAGTTTAGGAGAAGAGGTGTATTCAAGGTGGGAAAGTATCTGTTTAGGAAAAAATTATGGAGGGTAAGCAAATGAAGAAATGGTGATTATTTCTGAGAGAGGGGACAACTGTAGGGGTGGGTGCCTAGAGAACATATGTACAAGTTGTATCAAGGTTTCAAATTAATGATCTGGCATTGGTCTATCTCTTCCTCTGAGATCAGATCAAATGCAGAGAGGATGGAGGATGATGGTGAGGTGATTTGAAGAGAAGATTTAGGGTGAAGAGTATGATTGTGACACATTACCTCACTTTTTAAAAGGGAAACATGATATGAAGGACTCTGCTGAGAGTTGGGAGGGGTAGTAAGGATTTAAGGTATCATTAGTTTCTTGACCGTAGAGAATATTGGAACATTCATTCTATCAAATGCGATAGAGAGTTAATCACAGAAGAGTAAAATAGGCATTATACTTCTATTAATCTGAATGTTATATCCTACTGCTAGCCATTATGGAACATTCTGTCAATGCAAACATAGGCTGTATCTTTCCAAAGAACAATGAAAAGTAATCCTGCCATTTAAAGCATAGGCCACCCTTCTATTTTCATTTAAAGAGCAGCTATATTGAAGAGGACTTCACATTGCCAAGTGATCCTTCTCTTCCCCACCCTCACTCTGAAGAGTCAGAGAAGAAGGATTTAAATTAATTAATGTGTCTAGTACTCAAAGAGGTTGTAGCTGTGGTTTCTGAGCCACTGTCACTGATCCGTATATACAAAATGAAAACATGTGGAATATATATATATACACAGAGAGGGAGAGAGGGAGAGAGGGAGAGGGAGAGGGAGAGGGAGAGGGAGAGAAGGAGAGGGAGAGGGAGAGGGAGAGGGAGAGGGAGAGGGAGAGGGAGAGAGAGAGATCCAGAGAGAGAGAGAGATCCAGAGAGAGAGAGAGATCCAGAGAGAGAGGAAGGAAGATGGTGGAGTATAGGTAATAGCCCATCTGAACTCTTCTACGATTCTTCTCCAAACAACTTTAAAATAACTCCTCAAATCAAACTTTGGAACATCACAGCCAACAAAAGGTCAGAGTGAGACACTTTTCCAGCCTAAGACTACTTAGGAGGTTACCAGGAGAGGCCTGTTACAACATGGTGGGACCCACCCAGATTGTAACAGCAATACAATTGGTGGGTCTTGGAGGCAGTCATGACAGTGCCAGTAGCAACCACTTCCAGAACTCCCAGCCCAGAGATACTAAGGAGGTCTGTAATCTGGTGAGAAAAAAATTGCAAGGAACACTTTTCTAGCACTAGGTGAAGCTGGAGTTAACTGTTAACTCTAGTATACATGCACAGTCCCGGGTTGCAGTTCAAGGGAGGAGAGAAGCACTAATGTTTGTAGCTTCAGGAGAACAGTGGCTGTTCCTGGGTAAAATCCAGAGCAGGGACCAAGAGAGCAAGGTCCACATATCTCCTTCAATCACACCATCTTGAAAGCCCCAAAAACTTGCAGACCCTAAGAACTAGCTCTGAAAACAGGATAATGAAAAAGCATGAAGCTTGGAACATTTGTAGGTGACCAGAGCCAGAATTCAGCATAAAGTTCAAAGTCAAAAACAAACTAAGGGGGAAAAAACAAGCAATAACAACACGAGCAACAACAAAAACAAACCAAAAAACAACATTACCTAAAAACAAATTTCAGTGTCAGGAAAGACCAAGACAAAATATTAGCAAAAGGAGACATTGTAAAAACAGCTACATGGAAAACCTCAAAAATGCAATTTGGACACAAGTCCAACAAGAATATCTGGAAGAGATAAAGAAAGAGATAAGAGTAACAATGGGAAAAATGAGAAATGAAACAATATTGATGCAAGAAAATTATCAAAGGAGAATGAACAGCTTGGTAGAAGAGGCACAAAAATACTGAAGAAAATAACATCTTAAAAATGTAATTGACCTAATGGTAAAAAAAAAGGCACAAAAATTCACTGAAGGACAGAAATTCTTAAAAAGCAATGGAAAAGGAGGTATAAAAGTTCACTGAAAAAAATAATCCCTTAAAATTGGAATTGTGTAACTCACTTATTCATGGCCATAACAATCAAACTATTAAAATGTTTTATAGAGCTAGAAAAAAATAATAAAATTCACCTGGAAAAGAAAAAAAAGTCTCAAATATCAAGGGAATTAATGAAAAGAAATGCAAATTCAGGTGGCCTGGCTATGTCAGATCTAAAATGGTACTATAAAATAGCAATAATGAAAACTACTTGGTACTGGCTAAGAAATAGATTGGTGGATCCATGGAACAGGTTAGTACACAAGACACAGTAGTCTATGACTCAGTAATCTGCTGTTGGATAAACACAAAAACCACAGCTTCTGGGATAAGAACTCACTACTTGACAAAAACTGCTGGGAAAACAGGAAGCTAGGCAAAGACCAAAATTTCACACCATATACCTAGATAAGGTAAAAAAGGGTACATGATTTAGACATAAAGACTGATGCCATAAGCAAACTAGGAAAGCAAGGAATATTTATGTGTCAGACACATGGAGAAGGGAAGAATTTATGATCAAATGAGAAGTAGAAAGTGTCATGAAAGGAAAAATGGATAATTTTGATTATATTAGATTAAAAAGTTTTTGCACAAACAAAGTCAATGCAACAAAGATTAGGAGGGAAGCAGATATTGGGGAAACAATTTTTAGAGTGAGTGTCTCTGATAATGGCCTCATTTCTAAAATATATAGAGAAGTGAGTCAAATTTGTAAGAATACACATCATAGGTGGTGCAGTGAGTAGAGCACCATCCCTGGAGTCAGGAGGACCTGAGTTCAAATCCGGCCTCAGACACTTGACACACTTACTAGGTGTGTGACCCTGGACAAGTCACTTAATACCTATTGCCCTGCATTCCCACCTCAAAGAAAAAAAAAAGAATATACATCATTCTCTAATTGATATATGGTCAAAGGATATCAACAGGCTCTTTTCAGAGGAAGAAATTAAAGCTATCTATAGTCACAAGAAAAAAAAAATAGGCTATATCTTTACAAAGAACAATGAAAAGTAAGACTGCTCTAAAAATACTCTAAATCACTATTGATTAGAACAACAATTCTGAAATACCATATTACACCTATTAGATTGGGTAACATGACAAAACAGAAAAATGATGAGTGTTGGACAATATGTGGGAAAATTGGAACACTGATGTTGGTGGAGTTGTGAACCAATTCAACCATTCTGGAGAGCAATTTGAAACTATGCCTGAAGGGCTATAAAACTGTATATAACCTTTGATCCAGTAATACCACGTCTAGTTCTGCATCCCAAAGAGATCATAAATTAGGAAAAAAGATCCACATGTACAAAAGTATTTATAACAGCTCTTTTATAGCAAAGAATAGGAAATTGAGAGGATGCCAATCAGGTGGGAATGACTGAACAAGTTTTGGTATATGAATGTAATGGAATACTTTTTTTTTACATAAGAAGTGATGAGCAGACAGACTTCAGAAAAACCTAGAAATATTTATATGAACTGATGCTTAGTGAAGCAAGCAGAACCAGAACACTGTACCCAGTAACAGCAATAATATGTGATGACCAACTTTGATAGACTCAGCTTTTTTTTTTTTTTTTTTTTTTTTTAGCAAAGCAGTGATCTAAGATAGTTACAATACACTGGTGCTAAAAAATGTTATCCATACCCAGGGAAAGAACTACAGAGTCAGCATGCATATCAAAGTATACTATTTTCTCTCTCTCTTTTTTCCCTTTCTTATGGTTTTTCTCTTTGGTTCTGATTCTTCTTTACAATGTCACTAATGTAGGAATATGTTTAATTTGATTGTACATGTATAGTCTATATCAGATTGCAAGCTGTCTTGGGGAGAGGGAGGGAAGAGAGTGGGAAGTTTTGGAATTCAAAATCATATAAAAGTGAATGCTGAAAACTAAAAGTTAATTAATTAATTTAAAAATTGCAATTATGCAGGTTAAAGCTAATGACTCCATGATACACCAAAAATAATCAAAAAAGTTAATTCAATAAAAAAATAGAATACTACATAAAATATGTCATTAGAAAAAAATAAAATCTGACCTGGAAAATTGACTGAGGAGAGATAGTTTAAGACTTATTGGATTACATGAAAGCTGTAGTAAAAAAAATAGTGTAGACATTATATTTCAAGGAATTATGAAGGAAAACTGCTCTAATATCTTAGATCCAGATGGCAAAATATAAGGTGAAAGAATCCACTGATCACCTACTGAAAGAAATTCCAAAATTAAAACTCCAGGGAATAGTATGGCTAGATTAAAGAGCTCCCGCACTAGGGAGAAAATACTGCAAGCAGCCAGAACGAAATAATTCAAATATCTCAGAGCTTCAGTCAGGATTACATAAGATTTATTAACTACCACAATAAAGGAGCAGAGGCCTTGGGATATGATATTCCAGAAGGCAAAAAATCTGGGATTAGAAGAAGTAATAACCTAGAAAGGAAAATTGAATATAATACTACCAGGGAAAAGTAGGCATATAATAAAATAGAGGACTTTCAAGCATTGCTGATGAAAGCATTAGAACTGAATAGAAAATTTGACATTCAAAAGCAACATTAAGGAGAATTTAAAAAAAAAAAGATAAACATGAACACGTAATCAAAAAAATTTAAAGTGCTTACATTCATATGAGACGATGATGTTATTTTTCCTCTGTTTTTGAAAATGATCAATGATATCATAGGGTTATGTCAACTTGCACATGCATCTAAGTGAGTGAGAATTACAGGAAATCATCAGCCTTACTCTCTCTTCTACACTCATCAATGTCCAGTGACAAGACAAAAAGTGAGGTTGATTGGTTGTGGCCTGAAATACATTGGATCGCTTTGATGTCTCTTAATGTCTAACACAGCTCTAACCGCTTCACAGTACCTACTTCATCCATCTTCATGGCCATTGTAACAAATTGTTCTCATGTGCCCAATCTGCTGAGGGAAGTCTTTATATAGTTAGAGTAGACAGTCCCCTAACTCATTGATCATTTTGAGGCCTATTGGTTACACTCAATCATCTTCCAAGACAGTTTTACCTGGGTGTGGCCACTGCACAAGCTATAGCTTTTTAGAACTACAAGTGAGAGTTGAGTGAAAGATGGACAGCAAAGGTGAATGGACAGCCTTAGTCAAGGCCTCAAACCAGACATGTTAGTCCTCTGAAACACCTCATACACCACAAAACGATACATGTAACTGCTAAAAACTTTATCATTATTAGGGCAGTTAGAAGGAGCTTATATAGACAAAAGCATGAGTAAAAGTCCATGATGTTGGAATGGTCTCAAAAAAATGAATGTGAGAAAGATGCATGTACAGAGAGGAAGGAGAATTGGAAAAAGTTTTCACATAAAAAAAGCATTCAGGGAGGAGCACTTATAATGGAGGGGAAAATTAAGGGGTCAGAATTGCTTGAACCTCATTTTAATCAGAATTTGTTCAAAGAGGGAAGAAAGAGAGAGAGAGAGAGAGAGAGAGAGAGAGAGAGAGAGAGAGAGAGAGACAGAGAGAGAGAGAGAGACAGAGACAGAGACAGAGAGACAGAGAGGGCCTCTGCTGCTTTTTTGTGGTAGCTAATAAATCTTGTGTAATCCTGTCTGAGGCTCTGAGATATTTGAATTGCTTCTTTCTGGCTGCTTGCAGTATTTTCTCCCTGGTGCGGGAGTTCTTTAATCTGGCTATACTATTCCCAGGAGTTTTAATTTTGGGATTTCTTTCAGTAGGGGATTGGTGGAGAGAGAGAGAGAGAAAGAGGTAGGTGGAGGGAGGGAGTATATGCATGTATGTATGTATTTGTTGGGTGTAGAAATCTATCTTGATCAATGGAAAAGTAGGAGGGAAAGGGGATGCAAGGTAGAGGGGAATGATAAAAGTGAGGGTGGATCAAGGGAGGCAGTCACCAAAAGCAAAACAGACTTTTGAGGAGTGACAGGATAAAAAGAGGGAGAGAAGGATAAACAGAAGGAAAAATAGTAGCAAATAGATATTAATTATACCTGTTAATGTAAATGGGATTAGCTAACCCATAAAATGGGTAGAAGTAGTAGAATGGATTAGAAACCACAATCTAAAAAGATACTGTTTACAAAAGACACATTGAAACAAAAAGAAACCCACAGAATTAAACTAAATGGCCAGAGAAGCATCAATTATACTTCACCTGAAATTTTAAAAAAGCATTAAGTAGCAATAGTCTGTTTCTCTAATAAGAACTTCGTTTTTTAAATAAAAAGACAACTGAGTCCAATGCATAAAAAATGAAAGTCTTTTCCCAGTTTATAAGTAGTCAAATGATACTAACAGACAGTTTTCAAAAGAAGAGATCAAAGCTACCTCTAGTCATAAAAATTTCTATATCATTATTGATTACAGAAAATGCAAATCAAATCACCTCTGCAGTACCATTTCACATCTATCAGAAACTATAGTTGCTGGGGTATTAGGGAAAATAGGTACACTAATAAACTGTTGGTGGTTTTGTGAACTGGTCCAAGCATTCTGGAGAAATTTTGAAATTATTTCCAAAGTAATATGAAACCATGCATGCCTTTTGACCTAGCAATACAACTATTAGGTCTGTACCCCAAAGAAATCAAAGAAAAAGGGAAACAAAGACCTATATGTAGAAAGTATTTATAGCATCTATTTGCATTGTGGCAATGAATTGAAACCAAGTCAATGCTCATCAATGGGAAAATAGCTGAAGAAAATATGGCATTTAACTGTGATGGAATACTTTGTGCTTCTAGAAATAATGGGGGGGGTCATAAAAATGAAAAATGCATAGCAGGATCTATATGAACTGATGTAAAGTAAAGTGAAAAGAACTGGGAGATCATTGTGTACAGTGACAGCAATATAGTGATTATTATCAACCATAAAAGAATTGGCTACTCTTAACTACAGAGTGATTCAAGACAATTCCAAACGACTCACGATGAAAATAATGCTATCTACTTCCACAATAGTATACTGGGTAGTAATTGTAGCATAATATCTCACTATCTTTCTGTATTTTTCTTTCACAGTATGGCTAATATGGAAATATATTTTTCAAGATTTCACATGTATAATTGATATTATTTTGTTTGCCTTCTCATTAGGTGAGGGAAAAGTGGGAGGGAGGGAAAGAATTTAAAGCTCAATATTTTAAAAGGAAAGAACATTTGAAATAAATAAATAATAAATTTTACAAAAAGGAAGAGGACTCCATTTTGTTTTCCTTGGTCAATAACAGAATACACAACAGTTGTCTGAAAAGTGATAGAGATGATTATTTTGGTTATATAAGCTTTTATATATAAGATTTTCTTATTTGAAAGGTCTAAGACTAGGAAGGACTGTCTCAAGAGGAAATGAATTACTAATCGCTAGATGTCTTCAAATGTGATGACCATATGTTAAGGATTTCAATGTTATAAACATATATTTAGGAAGAGACTACTATGTGCAGGTTAGTGTGAGAGGCACTGAGAATAAATAGGTGAAAAACAGTATAATATTTATCAGGAAGTAATCTACAAGTCAGTTAAGAATTTATTAAGTACCTACTAAGTGCTGGGCACTGTCCTAAGCACTGGGATATAAAGAAACACCAAAGGCAGTCACGGTTCCCAAGTATCTCATAATCTAATGGGTAAGACAATATGTAAATAATTATGAAAAAGCCTTGTATAGTATAAATTGGAGATAATCAATACAGGAGATATACTAGGTATATAATGAAGGGTTGTTTACTGCATTGCTTTGTCTAGACCTATCATTTAATCTACGTAGAGAGCTCCTTCATTCAATGCGCAGTTGCAATTCATAGTCTTGTGAGCTCCCTGCAGTACAGAGAGGTTAAGTGACTTTCTGAGGGTCACACAGCTAGTATGTGCCAGAGAAAGGATTAAAAATAAAGTCTTCTGGATGCCAAAACCAGACTTCTACTCACTACAAAATGTTGCCTCTCAAGGAATATGATACAAAATATAATGCAATAAGGGCAATGGAATATTACTGTTAAGGTTCTTTTTGAGAATTTAAATTCAGAGAAATGAGTTTTCTCTGGGGTTGGAAATGGGATAAGCAGGAAGACTTCATTAAATAAAGTAGCACCTCAATGGCTTTTGAAGAAGAAGTATTTTAGTAGTATGGTACAATGCAAAGAGCTTTGAACTTGGACTTTAAATAATTGGTTTCAAATAACAGCAGGTATGACCTTCAACAAGTTCTTTCTACTTCCTCTATCTCTTTCCCTTCGTTTAAAAAACCTGGGAGTTCTGTTTCCCAAGATGGTTAAGAGAAAAGGAAAAATAACCTATATATTCTAAATTATTTATAGTGGGTTTTTTTGTGGTGTCAAAGAACTGGAAACCGTGGGAATATCTGTTAATTGGGGAATGGCTGAACAGGTTGAGGTATATGATCATGATAGAATACTACTGTGCTATAAGAAATGATGAGCTCATTGATCTTAGAAAAAAAACACATGGATAGACTTGCATGAAATAATGAAGAGTGAAATGAGCATAATGAGCAACTAAGAATGTATTGTATACAATAAGAGCAAAACTGTTTTAAGAACAAGTTTCAATGACTAAGTCACTTTGAATATTATAAATACCCAAATTAGCTACAAAGGACATATGAAAGAAGACACTATCTGTGTCCAACGAAAGAACTGATAAATAGAAGTATGTATAGAATAGTTTTATATATATGTACACACACACACACACACACACACACATAAAACACACACAAATTTGTGTTTAATGGTAACTATCTCTAACGTGGGGAGGGAAGAAAAAGAAAAAAAAGAAAGTTACATGATGTCTTTATTATACATTTAAATGGAATAGTAAGTTGTACATAATAGATTTTCAGTTTAATGTAAAATCACTTATTTTTCTATTCTACTATGTTATGGAAATGATTAGTCAATTTATTACATCTAGGATAAAATAAATTTAAAAAGAGAAAAGAAAAACCTGGGAGTTGAACTAGATGGATTCAAAAAATTTTCCTGCCAGCTCCAGTTTCTATGAATAACTACATATAGAGGTGATATCTATTCAAGTATAAGTTAAGTTAGATGACTTTTATTTCTCTTCTAGCTCTGAGATTCTTTAAATGAATGAATACTAAAAGAGTCATTCTAGAAAGGTTCCGTACATAGCTGAAATAAATACATGGTCTACAAAGGGTGCTGTTTTAATGGAACTACACTAATTTCCATCTGCAAATTATGGGTTGTTGCCTGAGGTAACACAGCCAGTATATAATAGAGGTGGGAATTCAAATTAAGTCTTCTTGGCTTTGATACCAGTGCTCCAACCACAACAGTCGGTGATTTTCTTTCTTTTTTAAAGAAGTATTTATTTTAAACTTAAATACAAAAACTTAATATACAATAAAAAATGAGAAATATTATAAACTTAGATATTAAAACTTAATTCCCAGAGGAGAAAAGGCAGGGGAAGAATTGTCATGTGCACAAAACTGAAGAGAGGATTCAAAACATAAAGCAATAAATTTCCATTTCAAGAAAGCCTATATAATAAATACTACTTGCTGTGTTTAGAGATGACCATCTTTGTTTCCTTGTAAATTTACTTTTGTTCTTTGTTGTAAACTTTTTACTTTGTTCTTTTCCTCCCCCCCACAAGATAGATGTATGTGTGTATTTATGCACATAAACATGTGTAAATATACATACTTATACATATACATATGTACATATACAAACATATAAACAGATAATTATACACACAAATATATACTTGCATATGCACATGCATATGTATAGTTAAATATGCATACACATGTTTAGATATCTATAATCACACTCATATATAGACATATATATTCATATGCATCTCTGCAAGACTATAAAACACTTATTTGTCCTCTGTTTCTATAAGGGTTGATAACCTCCTCCTTCATAAGTCTTGGTCTTTCTATATTTTTCTGAGTTGACCACCTCATCATTTCCTACACCACAGCAATATTCCATCCTTATACTGTCTAGTTTTTTTTTTTTTTTAATAAACTAAAACAACATCAATTACTATGGCTGACATATCATGTAGTTTCTCTATTTTTCTCTGATGATTAAATTTATTTTAGCTTTAACTTTGTTTAGATCATCATTACTATCTCTTTTTTCCTCAAATAAATTCTATTCCTGATTTTTATTTTGTTTATACCTCTTATTTCCTATCCCTCCTGACACTTCTTCTTCACTTCTATCAGTGGATAGAAGTAGAGGTAGTGACCTCACCCCCCTATTACTCAACCTACCTCCAAAGATCCATATTTTACCCTCCCATTCTTGTTAATCTAAACACCCTTCTATTACCACCTCCTTGTCCTACCTTCTAGAGATCCCTCCTTTATATTCTCCCCCCTCCCTATCCCTTTACCCTTTAATTTTTTTTTGAAGTTAGATTTATATACATCTACCTACTTTAACCTCATTCCTGATGAAGGTAGGCTTCCAGAACTACCCACCCTCCTCCTCCATCTAATTCTTCTGAGTCACTTTATCATTTGTATAAAATAATTACTATTTTTACCTGTTCAAAATTGGTTTTATTTTTTAAAATCATATCATACTCAGGTTTACCCCAATCTTTTTTGCAAACTACCCAACTACTAATAAGAATCTTAGACATACATTTTCTCTTCTGAAAAACAAGTAGTTGATCCTTATTGAGTCCTTTGTAATTAGTCTTTGATAGGTATGTTATATTCCTCTTCAATCTTATATATCAAATCTTTCGTTAAGTTCAGTTTTTTTTTTTTAACAAAATCCTGAAAGTCTGAAATTTCATTAAATATCCTTTTTTTTTTTTCATTCAGGACTATGTTTAACATTGCTTGGTATAGTATTTTTGGTCACAGCCCCAGTTCTTTTTGCTCTTCAATATGAAGTATTCCAAGACCTGCAATCTTTTAATATAGCCGCTGCTAGGTCTTGTGTGATTCTAATTGTAGCACCACCATATTTTTTTTTCTTATTGCCTGTAGTATTTTCTCTTCAGCTGTGGGTTTTGGAATTTGACTACTATATTCCCATAGTTCTCCTCATAAGATCTCTTTCAGGTGGTGACCAGTGGATTTTATTTTTCTATTTCTAATTTCCTCTCTTTTTCTAATGCCTTCAGGAAATTTTTCTTTAATCATTTCTTATACTACTGTATGTAGCTTTCTGGTAGTCTGATTATTCTTATGTTTTCTCTTCTTGATTTGTTCTCCAGATTACTTGTTTTTCTTATAAAATGTTTCACATTCTCTTCCATTTTTTTCATTCTTTATATTTTGTTTTATTGTTTCTTGGTCTCTTATAATTGTGCTGGTTTTGACTTGCCCAGTTCTAATTTTCAATAACCTGTTTTCTCCCTCAAGATTCTGGATTCTCTTTTCTAGTTGGTTGACTTTCTTTTCATAGTCTCCTTGTTTTTCCTGGATTATTTTTACCTTTCAATTTTTTTCCTCAATCTCTCTCACTTGATTTTTAAAGTCGTTTTTAAAGTTCTTCTATGAATTCTTTTTGAGCAGATGGCCATTTGATATTATTCTCTGGGGTAGGGGAGATTTCTTTTGTTTCAGTATCCTCCTTAGAACACAATCTCCAGTCTTCTCTATTCCCATAGTAACTGTCTATGATTGATTGGATTCTTTCTCCTTTGCCTGCTCTTTTTTCGGAGCAGCTTATTTTTTTTAATCACCTCTACTCCTGGGGTGTGGAGGATGGTGCCTCTGGCCGCACTTCCTCCTTGAGCTCTCTCCTCTAGCTTGGAAATGAAACACAGAATTCCACCCTCCTGTAGGTGCCCACAGCCAGCAGCATCTCCACCACAATGCTTCTACTCTCATTAGGTGTGTGCTGCTTCCTTCTCCCCTATGGCCATGAGTCCACCACACAGTTGGTGCTGGCATTTCTTAGCAGAGGTTTTCTTAATCTCCAGCACTCCTTCCCCCAACACACACACAAAAGCAGAATCCCTCTCTGGGAAGTGAAAATTATTGTGGCTGAAGTTACCTCCCAACGCAGCTAGCCCCAGGGCTCCCTGCTTGCTGTTTAAGTGGAACTTGCCTGGAGGTGTTTACAATTCACTGGGACCAAACCTTTGTCCTGGGATTTTTCTTCAGATCATCTGTGATTGTCCTGAGGACCACAGTTTTTTCATAACTGGTTCATTTTTAGCCCCTCTATGAAAGCCCTAAGGCTCTACTTTTTCTTGTCTATGGGGGAAATCTGGTGGAATTTTCTGGAATTTTCTGACCTACTCTACCATCTTCCCAGAATCCTCTCAATAGCTTTCTTATACAAGTACATAAAAATAATTTCATAGTGTGCATTAATAGTACTACTACTACTAATACTTATGTAGTACTATAGTGCTTAATGTTTCCAATATACTTTTTACCAGTACTTCTTAAACTGTGGGTCTAGACCCAACATTTTGCAACATTAAAATATTTCTGAAGATGCAATGACCAAAAACTAATTAAAAAGGAAATGTGTAATAAACCCAAAGTGTTTCTGGCAGTGCTTACCAGTGTAGCATCATGTAACTAAATTGTAGTCTTGGTTCTGAACACGACATGCTTACTGTGCACTGCACATGCCATCATGCACACTCAATGCCAATGAACACTGCTGAAATGCAAAAAGGAGCTGCTAGGACAAAAAGTTTAAGAAGTCCTGCTTTGTACCTTTTTTTTTCTTCCTTCCTCCCTTTCTTCCTTCTTTTCCTTCTTTTTTACTGGGTCTTATTATCCAACCTGGGCCAGAAGTGCAGCAAACACTTGTCTTCTCAGTAACGTCTTAACTTATTAATGAAAAACAACGATGACACTCAAACCTCCTACCCACTGAGGTCTTCTCTCTAAACTCAAGAGATGCATGTACCTCAGCGACCCTGCAGGAATTATTATAGGTATGTGCCATCACCTTTGGCATGTTCTCCCAATTAATTCATCAATAATCCTGTGAGAGGAAAGGTCCTTTTATTACCCAGATTTTACATTTGACAAATATGAAGCTGAGAGAAGGCAAGTGGCGTGCCCAAGGTCACATAACAAGCAAGTGTCTGTATTTGGATTGAAATGTAGGTCTTTTTGATTCCATGTCTGGAGATCTGACCACTTTATCACCTAACTTCCACATTAGCTAGCCTGCTTCAAAGCCAAGCACTATGTGAGGTCTCTATAGGAAGATAGATTTAATCAGAGGATCAGAGAAGAATCATAGGAACTGAAAGGGACCTCAAGAGCCATCTAATAGAGTGGGAATTTTAGTTGGGCTATATAAAATAGAAAAGATTCAATAGGCAACGAGTGAGAAGGGAATTACACATAGATAATAAATTGTAAGAATCAAATGAGATAAAGAATATACAAGTTTATTCAGCTTCATTGTAGCTGCTAAAACACTATATATGTGTGTGTATACACACATATAAATGCATACATATGTCTATGTGTATATGTATATATTTACACATGCATAGATAGGTGGGTTTATATGTATATACATGTATCTATATTAACACTCACACATATATATTTATAAATCTCTAGAGAGTATATATAGACATGATATGTAAAAATGGTATATAGAGATATAAAGATATAGAGATACATGATTGTGTTTGTTATCTATATCCATATGTGTGTGTGTGTGTGTCTATGCCCTTATCCATGCATCTACATAATATTTATACATCAAAGATACACAAAATTGCAAGAGTGGGAAAACTATCTTATTATCAATATCCTTTATAATACACCTTACATTAATTCATTGCAAGTAATGTCAGTATTGATATCTCTCAATTATCTTCCCCTATTCAGAACAATTCTGTTAATCTCAGACAGATACATCTTGCAGGGCTCTTAAGGATATATGTTCTTGTGGGTTTGCAGATGACGGCACCAGTCTCCTTTGAATCAAGTGTCTAAGTGTGTACACAAATGTTCACTTGCCATAAAACTTTAATAGAAATAAAATATTGGGATTCTTTTAAAGAAAAGCTCTTGTTGAAGTCAGTAGGAGCTCGACCTGGGTAAGTAACACTGGGTGAAATTTGAATCCAGACAGCTGCAATTTCTAGGAGAAAATTTCTTTTCTCAGAATTTATATCTGAAGCAGAGTAGCTAAGGTAAATTGGAAGGTGGATCAAAGCCTGAGCTCTTATATAAAATGAATGACTTTGGAATAACTATAAAGTGCATTGATATTTAATATTTCACAGATGCATGTATTCTATTTGTGTGGGCTATTACTTGAACAGAAGCATTTGATGAAATTCCTCCTTCAATGTCTGCAGGGTTTTTAAAATTTTCATGTTACAATGAATTTTTGAGATCAAATGAATGCTTTCGTGGGGAAAAAAAGTCACTAGAATGGAGCTGTTTCTCATCTCGTATGGCAATCAATGATTTCTCTTTCCAAATTGCTGAGTGCCAATGCTCACCACATACAATTCTGTTTAAGGTCCAAACTGTATTTTCAAAGGTTGGAGGTCAAAATGTTACATAATGGGAAAAGTGATGGAATCGTAATCAGAGAACCTGGTTTGAATCTCAGGCTCATTTCTCACTACCTGTGTAACACTGAGTCACTTAAAGTCTCTGAGCCTCAGGTTCTTCATATATAAAATGAGGATATTAGATTAATTGACCACAAAGGTCCCATCTATGCCTTGAGCTTATGAGTCAAAGCAGAGGCTTCTTGTCATTAACCAAGTCTAAAAAATGATAATTTTAATTCTTGTACAAAAACACATGACTAAGTAAAACAAGATGGCTCAAACTGAATTCCTAATGTTTTCCAACTACTTGAATGATCTTATTTCCTTAGAGCAAGGGTAGAAATTCAGAATCATAATCTCATATCTGAGTCTAATGATATGAGTTCTGATGAGTGGTCATTATCACAAGAATACTGACAAATTTGGAAAACAAACTAAAATAAAACTCTCCAATCTCCGTTCCCAATCACAGCTAGATATTAGTTACTGAGTTCTTCCATCACAAATCCATGCTGACCCAGAAACAATGTAGATGACACCCATGTCCTACAGGTCTTTCTCAGAAATAAGACAATCATTTATACCTGGAGGGAAAATTAGAGCAAACAATATACCACACAGTAACCACAGTGAATTTGAGATGCTTGTATTTGCCCGGATCTTTTCAAATACCTAAGTAAAGTAGGCAGTTCTCAATTTAATTCTTATAATCATTATACTAATATAACTCAGTAATATATTTCCAGACCCATGAGAGAGCAAGAGGAAGGTAAAATTATGTCTTTGACAAAATAAACTAAGAGGACTTTATGAGTATCATTTCACTTTTTCACTGTGATTTAGAGCACAGAATTCACTTTCAAAAATTCAGGGAGCAAAAGGGAAAGGAGAAGCTCTTTGCCTCACATTTGGTAAACACTTAATACCTAAAATTCATGCACAAAGCCACTGATTTCCTATGCTTCCTTTTGGGAAGACATGATAATAAAGATAAAATGTTCTATCTTCATAGGATATCAGTGAGTTGTGGAAAACAGGTCTCCAAGTCACGTGATTCAACCTCTCTGTATAGAGCTTCTATCTCTATAATAAGCCTGTGACATTCCTATAAGTTTTTTTTTTCCCATTCAAATCTAAACTAAACTATTTTGCAAGGTTCTGATCATTTGATTAAAAATATATAGTTACACACACAGTAAAAATGTGTCTATACTATTTCTGAGATTTTCTGGGAATCAGACTAAGGGAGGCCCTAGGACATTTTCTATTGCATGTGTGACACAATAGCATGTGAAAGAAATACACAAAGGAACCTTCTAACTCCATGATAATATAGTAGCTAAACTATCAGAATCATAGAAATTTATTCATGTATCTATGATTCTCTATGAGCATGAAAACATATACATATGACAACTGTTTTCTAGTTCCATCAGTCCAAATATAGACCATAGGCTTTATCTGCTTCTGTGCTTTGTCCTTTGGTGACGATTTTCTGAGCACACCTAGATAACACAGGAAACAATGTGGTACAGAGCCATATATACCTATGAAATTAACAAAGTATGTTCATATACATTTTCTCATTTTATCCTCATATCAACTTGATGTATAATATTTTCATAAATTAAGATTTGTTTTGTTCCAGACCATATTGGAGTTGTCAATACAGTGAAGGAGATAAATGGAGTGAATGGTCCCACAAGACTCAGACAAGAGGGAGTGATCAGAAAGTGATGTGACTTAAATCTGAGCATTTTATGCAAAGAATTATTTGTGCAAAGGCAGACCATTAAAGGAGGAAAGTGTGGGTTCATATATAGGGCAAGCACTGATAATGAGAAAAATGATAGAATGTGTATTGGTAGTAGGTAAAGATTAGAGCACTTTGATGGTGTTTTATTTACTGATTGTCTGAAGATCTTTATTCTTGTGCCACCTATTCCAAAAATTTTAACTGGTACACACTACCCACTCTGGCCTACAAAAGATTCATGTTTAATTCATGCAGATATCAAATGGTATTTGACTAATTTTGCTTTTTTGCCTGTACCCAATCAGAAAACTGGTGACTTTGGTGACTTCAGGTCTAGATATGGTATTGCTAATTATGCAAATTGGCATAGGAAATGATTAACATTGAAAGAGTAAAACATATATTTGAGAAAGAAATGAAGAGTAATGAAAAAAATCTCAATACACACCCACCCAGTCTGTTTCTGTCTGTCTCTCTCTGTCTCTCTCTCTCTCTCTCTCTCTCTCTCTCTCTCTCTCTCTCTCTCACACACACACACACACACACACACACACACACCTCAAAGTAGTCATTTCTTCCCAGATTGGTTTAGTAAATAAGCAACTCCAAGAAATCATTTGAATAGAGAAGGTACAGCTAAGTTCCCTCTATAACCAAAATGAGGTGTCAAAAACAGATAGAGTTAGAGATAGAGAGGCATAGAGGCTTACAGATAAATAGGGATATAGAGATAGCAATAGACAGCCACAAAAAATGAAAAAAAACTTCATTAAAATCTATCTTCCCATACGTCTTTTTGCCATTCTTCAACTCCACCATGAACACACAGCCTCATGGAAAATATATTCCTTATGAGTCCTTGACTCTATTTCTGGACTTGATGGGAAAAAAAAAAAATTGCTACATGTCTATCATGCCTCCTATTTTTCTTTATAATCTTAGGCAATTTGTTTCTTTGTTCTGAAAGTCCATTTTCTTCTCTGAGAAATGAAGAGTTTGAGCTAAATGGATTCTAATATCCCTTCAAGTTATAATAAAGCATCCTATATTCAAATGTATCTTCTATCTCTAACAATTTGATTCTTTCTCTTTCAGTCCCATGCAAAGTGTCTAAATGTGTTTTAATATTGTACTCATGAAGAAACAAATTTCTTAAGAGTTATAAATCTCCAAATTAGTAATTAAGATACCTTATGTTTACTACAATGGTAATAACAATAAAAAATTAGGGGTATACTCTGGATTAAGGAGTTACACAGAGCCATGACTCTAGTCAATTCCCTTCTTTTTCATGACTGATCTAAAGTAAAATGCAAAGAGCAATCAATTGTGAAGTATGATTGGATTTAAGAAGTTAATCAATATGGAATTCGTTAGCAATATCTGTGACACTTTATGTGCCAAGTACAAAAAAAATGACAATATTTTAAATGCATAGCTCTAATCTGGGACCACAACTGTTGGAAAAAACTCAGAAAATTAGGCATGCAACAACTCACAGATTGGCACCATCACAGCCAGAGAAGATGGGTCCAAGTTTCATGCTCTCCTGAGTATTTTGCAAAGCCATAAAATCAGTTTCATTCTAAATGCTTAATGGACAAAATGTGATTATTTCTTTCCAGCTCCCAGCCTAATCAATGTGCTAGTGTATAACTCATCTTGAAAATTGCAATATCTAATTTTCAGTGTGTGTGATATAAAAAAAAACAAAAAAAAACAGTTTGAAAAATTTAAATTGTTAAATGAATGGCAGACATTATTATTTTCACTACAATGATAGAATTGGACCTAATAAATAAACTGAGAGAATAATCTTGGTTGTGATATTTATTGATATTAATAAAAATTTATGTATAGCACTGTGAGAAGGTCAGTGGCACGGTAAAGAAAGGATAAAATTTAAATCCAGGAAGACCTAAGATCAAATCCTATGACTGACATACACTACCTACTTGACCATGGGCAAGTCAATTAAATTCTTCCTACCTAAAGCACTACTTTCAAGTAGTAAGTTAGAGGAAGTGCTGATAGGAATTGCTGATACTACATAGTCTCCCTACTAATGAAAACACATGGGGGCTGGAGCCAAGATGGTGACTGGAAAGCAGTGACTTGCATGAGCTCCCCTCCAAGTCCCACCAAAAACCTATAAAAATGGCTCTGAACAAATTCTAGAACTGCAGAACCCACAAAATAGCAGAGTGAAGCAGGGCTCCAGCCCAGGACAGCCTGAATGGACATTGGGTGAGGTCTATCATGCATGCAGCAGAGCTGGGAGTAGAGGGGGGCAGAGCCCAGCATGGGATATGTGGACCAACCAGACCAGGAGCCAGGCAGAACAGGACCTAGCACCATGAATCACTGAGCTGTGGCAGTTACTAGACTTCTCAACCCACAAACACTAAAGACAACACAGAAGGTTAGTGGGAAAAGCTGTGGGGAGTGAAAGGAGTTCGTGTTTTGTGCCACCACCATGGGGGCAGCAGAGGTGGTGCAGCTACAGAACTATAGCTGCAGTTGCTTCCAACCCCATGCCCACCTGGTGGGAGGAATTAAGTGGCAGATCAGAGCAGGGGTGCAGAGCCTGCTTAAAGTCTGAGTCCAGTCCAGGTTGGGGGTTCTTGGGGAAGGAGATTGCTGGTGTGGCAGATCCAGCTGTATAGAAATACCTCTGAAAACAACAGTGCATACCCTCAAGCTTGGAACAAAGTACTCTTTACTCTACAAGCAGTCGTACCCCGACAAAAACTCAAAGTCTCAGACTTTGGAATCTTTCTTGGTGACAAAGAAGACCAAAACATACAGCCAGAAGAAGTCAACAAAGTCAAAGAGCCTACATCAAAAGCCTCCAAGAAAAACATAAACTGGTCTCAGGCCATGGAAGAGCTCAAAAAGGATTTGGAAAAGCAAGTTAGAGAAGTGGAGGAAAAACTGGGAAGAGAAATGAGAAGGATGTGAGAAAACCATGAAAAATAAGTCAATGACTTGCTAAAGGAGACCCAAAAAATACTGAAAAAAATATTGAAGAAAACAACACCTTAAAAATAAACTAACTCAAATGGCTAAAGAGCTCCAAAAAGTCAATGAGGAGAAGAATGCCTTGAAAGGCAGAATTAGCCAAATGGAAAAGGAGGTCCAAAAGACCACTGAAGAAAATACTACCTTAAAAATGAGATTGGAGCAAGTGGAAGCTAGTGACTTTATGAGAAATCAAGATATTATAAAACAGAACCAAAGGAATGAAAAAGTAGAAGACAACGTGAAATGTCTCATTGGAAAAACCACTGACCTGGAAAATAGATCCAGGAGAGAGAATTTAAAAATTATTGGACTACCTGAAAGCCATGATCAAAAAAAGAGCCTACATACTATCTTTCAAGAAATTATCAAGGAGAAATCCCCTGATATTCTAGAAGCAGAGGGTAAAAAAGAAATTGAAACAATCCACAAATCACCTCCTCGAATAGATACCAAAAACTCCTGGGAATATTGTCACCAAATTCCAGAGCTCCCAGATAAAGGAGGAATTACTGCAAGCAGCCAGAAAGAAACAATTTGAGTATTGTGGGAATGCAATCAGAATAATACAAGATCTAGCAGCTTCTACATTAAGAGATTGAAGGGACTGGAATATGATATTTCAGAGGTCAGTGCAGGTAGGATTAAAACCAAGAATCACCTACCCAGCAAAACTGAGTATCATGCTCCAAGGCAGAATATGGATTTTCAAAAAAATAGAGGACTTTCAAGCTTTCTCAGTGAAAAGAACAGAGCTGAATAGAAAATTTGACTTTCAAACACAAGAATCTCTCGAAGCATGAAAAGGTAAACAAGAAAAAGTATGAAAAAAAGAAATCAAAAGGGACTTACTAAAGTTGGACTGTTTTGTTTACATTCCTACATGGAAAGATGATGTATATGATTCATGAGACCTCAGTATTAGGGTAGCTGAAGGGGATATATATATACACACACATACATACATATACATATGTGCGTATGCGTATATATATGTGTATGTGTGTGTGTATGTATATATGTATGTGTGTGTATATATACATATATATATATATATTATATATGTAGACAGAGGGCACAGGGTGAGTTGAAGATGAAGGAATGATATCTAAAAAAATAAAATAAAATTAAGGGATGACAAAGGAATATATTGAGAGAGGGAGAAAGGGAGAGATAGAAAGGGGTAAATTATCTCACATAAAAGTGGCAAGAAAAAGCAGTCCTGTAGGAAGAGAAGAGGGGGCAGGTGAGGGGGAATGAGTAAATCTTTCTCTCATTGGATTTGACCTGAGGAGGTAATACCATACACACTGAATTGGGTATTTTACCCCACAGGAAAGAAGGAGGAAGAAGATTAAAAAAGGAGGGGGGGGATCATAGAAGGGAGGGCAGATGGGGGTGGAGGTAATCAAAAACAAACACTTTTGAAAAGCGACAAGGTCAAGGGAGAAAATTCTATAAAGGGGATAGGTTAGGAAGGAGCAAATATAGTTAGTCTTTCACAACATGAGTATTGTGGAAGGGTTTTACATAATGATACGCATGTGGCCTATGTTGAATTGCTTGACTTCTTAGGGAGGGTGGGTGGGAAGGGAAGAGAGGAAAGAATTTGGAACTCAAAGTTTTAAAAACAGATGTTCAAAAACACAAAAAAAAAATGTTTTGCATGAAACTAGGAAATAAGATACATAGGCAATGGGGTGTAGAAATTTATCTTGCTCTACAAGAAAGGAAGGGAAAAGGGAATGGGAGGGGAGTGGGGTGACAGAAGGAAAGGTTGACTGGGGAATGGGGCAACTAGAATTTATGCCAACTTGGTGTGAGGGTAGAGGGTAGAAATGGGGAGAAAATTCATAATTCCAACTCTTGTGAAAATCAATGCTGAAAACTAAATATATTACAAAAATTTAAAAAATTGAAAAATTAAAAAAATAAAAAGAGAAAAAAGAAAATATATAATATGAAAAAGAAAATCCTTTAACATGCATTGCATTATTTGTGTCTCACAACCATCCTCTAAGATAGATGGAGAGAAGCATCGGAGTTGCTGAGCTCTCCTCAGTTTCCCTCAGAAACAAGGTTAAATCAAGCCGCTAAATGGATTCTAGTATGTCAGAACCCACAAAATGATGGAGTTAAAATTTTATCTAGCTTTAGATTACTTAGAAGGACTTAAGGAAAGGTCAGTCTCACTTGGCAAAAAAAAAAAAGAGAGAGAGAGTGCAGCCTAGCACAGATGGTGTCCAGGCAAGCCAGCAGGAAACTCTTAACTACAGCACAGATCAGCTGCCGAGGCCCCTCAGTCCTGGCTTAGCAGGCCCGTAGTGAGGGCCTCAGCCCCAACACAGAAGGCAAATTGTGGATCCAGAAAACTTAAAATTTCAGCAGCAATTAAGCTAGGCCATCCCCAATGCAGCTGGCAAACCACAAGCACCTGATGCTCCAGCGTGGAAAGCCAGTAACCAGGCAACTGGCCCCCAGCATAGAAAGCTTGGGATAGATTTTCCTGTGCTCCAGAAGCAGAGCTCAATTTTAAAGTCAGGAAAGAGGTTGAAAAATGAGAAAGAAATACAAAAGAGCACTGACTATAGAAAGCTACTATGGTGACGGAGTAGATCAAAACACAAACTCAGAACAGGACAACAACGTCAACAGGCCTACAAGTGATGCCTCCAATGGGAATACGAATTTGTCTCAAGCCCAAAAGCAATATTGGAAGAGCTCAAAAAAGACTGACAAATCAAGTAAGAGGGGTAGGAGAAAAATATGGGTAAACAAATGAGAGTTTATGCAGGAAAATTACAAAAAAAAAAAATAAAACTCAACAGCTTGGAAAACAAAGCAAAGCAATTTACTGAAAAAAAAAACAAAACACCAAGTTCCATAAAAATAGAATTGGCCACATGGAAGAGAAAAAAAAATCCACTGAAGAAAACAATTCCTTTAAAAGTAAAACTGACCAAATGGAAAAGGTGGTACAAAAGTTAATTGATGAAAATAATTCCTTTAAAATCAGAATTAGGCAAATGAAAGCTAATGACTCTGTGAAACATCAATAAACAGTCAAAGAAATCAATAAAATGAAAGAATAAAAGAAAATGTAAACTATCTCACTAGAAAAATAATAGATCTGAAAAACTGATATGGGAGACATAATTTAAGAACTGTTGGACTACCTACAGGTCATGATCAAAAAATGAGCCCACACAACATCGTTCGAGAAATTATCAAGGAAAATTGTCCTGATATCCTAGAACCAGAGGGTAAAATTGTCATTGAAATAATTTACCATGGGGCAGAGCCAAGATAGCAGGATGAAAACAGGAATGCTCATGGGCTCTCCCCCCAAATCCCTCCAAACACTTGCAAAAAATGACTCTCAACAAATTGTAGAGCTACAGAATCCACAAAATGACAGTGCAAAACAAGTCTCCATGGCCTGGATGGTTGCTGGGAAGGGTTTATTGCCCAGCATGTGCTCTGCTAGCAGACACAAGGCCAGAGCAGACCTGGCAAAACAGGCATCAGGGTACTGAATCCCTGAGCTGGGGCAGTTTCCAGACTTTTCAACCCACAAACACCAAAGACAACCTAGCAGGCCAACAGGAAAACTCTGTTGGACCTTGGTGAGAAAAGGGCACAGTCAGGCCCCAGACCGAGGGCAGTGTAGGTGGCTGTATCAGCTGTGGTAGCAGCTGTGGCTGCTTACAGAGCTCCAGGCCCAAAGATGGTGGGGGCAATCAAACAGCTGATCACAGTGGGGGTGGAGAATCTCTTTGCTGGGACTGAGGTAGGATTCTCTTGGTTTGCCCTGCTTGGAACTGGATTGCAGTCTTGGTTGGTGATCCTGGCAGGAGGAAGAGTGCTGGTCAGGCTGAGCTAGAAGTGGCTGTGGAGAGGGAGTCCTCCTCGCAGTTACAGGTCAGAAAAGAGTGCTCGAGGTCACTCACAGACCAGAGAACAGGCTAGTAGAGGAGCAAACACCTCTCCTTGGATCATACCACTTCAGAACACCTGAAAATTTACAGGTGCCTACAAATATCTAAGAAAACAGCTGTGCAAAAACTCTGAAGCTTGGGACAGAGCACTCTCCACTCTGGAAGCAAAGTCATACCTTGAAAAAGAGCTCAAAAGTCAAATAATTGGCTGAGAAAATGAGCAGGCAGTGTAAATAAAAACCTCAGACTATAGAATCTTACTTTGGTGACAAAGAAGATCAAAACATACAGGCAGAAGAAGACAAAAATCAAAGATCCTGCATCAAAAGCCTCCAAGAAAAACAAGAATTAGTCCCAGGCCATGGAAGAGCTCAAAAAGGATTTGGAAAAGCAAGTAAGAGAAGCAGGGGAAAAAATTGGGAAAAAAATGAGAAGGATGTATGAAAGTCATGAAAAATGAGTCAATTGCTTGAGAATGGAGATCCCAAAATACAAAGAAAATAACACCTTAAAAATGGACTAACCAAAAAGGTAAAAGAGGTACAAAAAGGCAATGAGGGAAAGAATGCCTTAAAAAAACAGAATTGTCCAAATGGAAAAGGAGCTCCAGAAGATCACTGAAGAAAATAATTCCTTAAAAACTAGAATGGAGCAAATGGAAGCTAATTACTCTATGAGAAATTATATATATATATATATATATATATATATATATATATATATATATATATGGGAGGTAAAAGGGAATGAGTGAATCTTATTCTCATCAGATTCAACTTGAGGAGTGAATAAGATACACATCCAATTGGGTATCTTACTCCACAGGAAGTAAGGGGAAGGGGATAAAAAGTGGGGATGATAGAAGGCAGGACAGATTTGGGGACATGGTAGTCAGAAGCAAACACTTTTGAAAAGGGATAGGGTCAAAGGAGAAAATTGAACAAATGGAGGACAGGATAGGATGGAGGGAAATACCATTAGTCTTTAATAACATAACAATTATGGAAGTGTTTGCAAAATGATACATATATATCCTATATTGAATTCCTTGCATTTTCAAGGAGTGTGGGTGGGGAGGGATGAAGGGAGAGAATTTGGAATTCAAAATTCCAAAAACAAATGTTAAAATATGTTTTACATGCAACTGGGAAATAAGATATTCAGGCAATGAGATATAGAAATCTATCTTGCCTTACAAGAAAGTAAGGAGGAAGAGTATAAGGATGTTGGCTTGATACAAGGGAAGGAAGACTGAGGAAAGGGGCAATCAGAATACATGTCATCTGGGGATGGGGGAGGGAGGAGATGGGGAGAAAATTTGTAACTAAAAATCTTGTGGAAATGAACATTGAAAACTAAAAATAAATAAAGCAATCTTGAAAAAAACCTTACTGTCATCAGATTTGGCTCAAAGAGAGAATAACATGCATACTCAGTTGGATATGGAAATTTATTTTACCCTACAGGGAAGTATGAATTAAAAGGGGAAAGGAAAGAGAAAGGGCCAGAGTATGATAGAAGGGAGGGCAGAAGAAGGAGCATAAAAGGGAAACAAAAGGGGAGGGGGCTAATAAAAGAAAGGGCAGATTGAGGGAGGTGGTTATCAAAAACAAAACTCTGATGAGGAGTGACAGCATGAAAGACAAATGTGTACATAGGGACTAAAATAGGATAGAAAGAAACACACGATAATCTTAACTGTGAATGTGAATGGGATGAACTCTCTTATGAAAAGGAAGTGAATAACAGAGTGGATTAAAAACCATAATTCTACAACATGTTGTTTAGAAGAAAGAAATCTGAAGCAGAGAGATAGACAGAGTAAAGCAAAAGCCTAGAGCAAAATATATCACGCTTCAGCTTAATGGGTAGTAATCCTGATCTCAGACAAAGCAAAAGCAAAAGCAAAAGCAAAACTAGATTTAATTAAAAGAGATAAGGAAGGAAACTACATCTTGCAAAAAGGTACCATGGACAATGAAGTAATATGAATACTAAACATATGCACCAAGTGGTATAGCACCCAAAATCTTAGAGGAGAATTTAAGTGAATCATAGGGAGAAATACTCAGGGAAACTCTACAAGTGGGGGACCTTGACCTTCCCTTCTCAGGACTAAATAAATGTAACTACTAATCAAACACAAAAGAAATTTATCAGGTGAATAGAATTTTAGAAAATTTAGTTATGGCAGACCTCTGGAGAAAACTAAATGGAGAGAGAAAGGATTAAACTTTGCTCAGCAGTATATGGCACCAATACAAAAACTGACCATGGATTAGGGAAATAAAACCACACAGTCACATGCAAAAAGACAGAAATATTAAATGAATCTTTTTCAAATGATGATGCAATAAAAATTGTGTGCAATAACGGGTCAAGAAAAGATAGACTAAAAATGCATTGGAAATTAAAAAAATATTAATCCTAAGAATGAGTCAAATGACAGATCAGAAACAATCAATAATTTCATCAAATAAAATGACAATAATCAGACAACCTACTAAAACTTATGGGATAGAGCCAAAGCAGTTCTAAGGGGAAATTTTATATCTCTAAGTGATTGTATGAATAAAATAGAGAAAGAGGAGATCAGCGAATTGGGCATTCAACTAAAAAGCTAGAAAAAGAACAAATTAAAAATACCTATTAAAATACTAAATTAGAAATTCTGAAAATCAAAGGAAAAATTAATAAAATTGAAACTAAGGAAACTATTGAACTAATAAATAAAACTAAGAGCTGGTTTGATGTACAAACCAAAAAAAATATATATAGACATACCTTTGTTAAATTTCACTACAAAAAAAAAAGAAATAAGAAAACTAACTTACTAGTATCACAAATAAAAAGGGTGAATTTGCTACCAATGAAGAGGAATTCAAAACAATAATTAGGAGCTATTTTGCCCAGCTGAATGTCTAAAAAATCTGACAATCTTAGTGAAATGGATGAATATTTCTAAAAATTTAAATTGCCCTGATTAACAAAATAGGAAATAATTTACCCAAATAACTGCATTTTAGAAAAAGAAAATGAACAAGCTATCAATGAATTCCCTACGAAAAAAATCTCTAGCACCAGATGGATTTACAAGTAAATTCTTCCAAAAATCTAAAGAACAATTAATTTAAATTCTATGTAACCTATTTGGAAAAATACCTGAAGAAGGAGTCCTCCCAAATTTCTTTTATTACACAAATAGGGTACTAATACCTAAACCAGGAAGAGTGACAACAGACAGAAAATTATAGACCAATTTCCATAATGAATATTGATGAAAAATTTTTAAATAAAATATTTTCAGTGAGATTAAAGCAACTACTGTGGGTTGTAGCTTCACTTACCTAACATTTATCACCAGGATAATACACTATTATTGGGTGGGATTTGTAGGAGGAATGCAGGGCTGGTTAAATATTGGAAAAACTATCTGCATAATTGATCATATCAAGAGCAAATCTAAAAGAAGTCATATGATTGTTTCAATAGATGCAGAAGAAAAAGTTGAAAAAATACAGCACCCATTCCTATTAAAAACACTGGAGGGCATAGTAAATAAATTAATTTTTCTTTAAAATCTTAAGCAGTATCTCTCTGAAACCATCAACAATCATTATCTGCAATAGGAATAAGCTAGAAGCCTTTCTAGTAAAATCAGAGTGAAATAAGGATGCCCATTATCATCACTATTATTTAATATTATACTATAAATTTTAGCTTTAGCAAACAGAAAAAAAGACATTGAAGTAATTAGGATAGGCAATAAGGAAATAAAATTATCACTCTTTACAGATAATATGAAGGTATACTCAAAGAATTCTAGAGAATCTAAAAAGACTACTTGAAATAATTCACAATTTTAGCAAAGATAAAGAATATAAAATAAACCCATATAAATAATCAGCATTTCTATATATTACAAACAAAGCCTAGTAGCAAGAGTTACAAAGAGAAATTTTGTTTAAAGTAAGTGCAGTCATTATAAAATATTTGAAAGTCTACCTTTGAAGACAAACTCAGGAACTATGTGAACACCATTGCAAAACACTTTTCATGCAAAGAAAGTCAGATATGAACAATTTGAAAAAAATCGACTGCTCATTGGTGGCTTTACCTAATATAATAAAAATGACATTTCTACCTACATTCATTTACTTATTCATTGCCATGCCAATGAAACTAGCAAAAATATTTTATAGAGCTAGAAAAAAGTAACAAAATTCACCTGAAGACCAAAAGAATAAAAATACCAAGGGGATTAATGAAAAAAAAAATGGAAAGGAAAGTTTTGTACTCATACTAGCTCTAAAATTGTATTGTAAAGCAGCAATTATCACAACTCTTTTGTACTGGCTAAGAAATGGGGTGGTGAATCAATGGAATAAGTTAGGTACACAAGATGCAGGAGTCAATGACTATAGTAATGTATTGTTTGATAAACCAAAAGACTCCAGCTTCTGAGATAAGAGCTCAATATTTGACAAAAGCTGCTTGGAAAACTGGAAAATAGTATGGCAGAAATGAGGCATAGACCAACATTTTACACTATATAAAAAGATAAGGTCAAAATAAGTGCACAATTTAGACATAAAAGGTGAAAATACAAACAAATTAGGAGATCAAGGAATAGTTTACCTGTCAGATTTATGTAAAAAGGAAGAATTTATGACCCTAAAAGAGTAAGAGAACATTATTAAATGCAAAGTGGATAATTTTGATTACATTAAATTAAAATTTTTTTGCACAAACCAAACCAATGGAATCAAGTTTAAAAAGAAAGGAGAAAGCTGGGAAACAGTCTTTACCACCAGTGTCTCTGATAAAGGCCTCATTTATCAAATATATAGAGGTGAGTCAAATTTGTAAGAATACAAATTATTCCCCCATTGATAGTCAAAGGATATGAAGAGGCAATTTCCAGAAAAAGGAATTACAGTTATCTATAATCATATGAAAACTGCTCTAAATCATTATTTATTAGAGAAATGCAAATTAAAACAACTCTGAAGTATCACTTCATACCTATTGGATTGGATAATGTGACAGAAAAAGAAAGTGATAAATATTGTAGAACATGTGGAAAAAGTAGAACACTAATGCATTGTTGGTGAAGTTGTGAACTAATCCAATCATTCTGGACAACAGTTTGGAACTATGCTCAAAGGACTATCAAAGTGTGCATAATCTTTGATCCAGCAGTAACCCTACTAGATATGAATCCCAAAGAGATCAGAAAAAAGGGGAAAGGACCCATATGTACAAAAATATTTAAAGTAGCTTTTTCATGGTGCCTAGGAATTTGAAATTGAGGGGTTGCCCCTCAATTAGGGAATGGTTGAACAAGGTTTGGAATATGAATGTAATGGAATGTTATTGTTCCATCAGAAATGATGAGCAGGAAGATTTCAGGAAAAAAAAAAAAACACTTGGAAAGACTTACATGAACTGTGGCTGACTGAAGTTAGCAAAACCAGGAGAACATTGTAGACAGCCACAGCAACATTATGTGATAATTCACTATGATAGACTTAGCTCTTCTCAGAAAGACAATGGTCCAAGACACTCATGATGGAAAATGTTATCCACATCCACAGAAATAACTATGGAGTCTGAACGCAGATTTAAGCATATTTTTTCACTTTTTTTTCCTTTCTCATGAGTCTTACCTTTTATTCTGATTATTCTTTCTTTGACTATTGTTGAAATATATTTAACATGATTATATCTGCATAACCTATATCAGATTGCTTGATTTTGGGGGGAAGGGTGAGAGAAGGAAGGGAGAAAGAAAAATTTGTAACAGAATTTTACAAAAATGAGTGTTGTAAACTCTTTTTATATGTAATTGAAAAAAATAAATATTATTATGTAGCTATCCTTTGAGTTTTGATAAGTCTTATTATCCCTGTTTTCCAGAAGAGGGAACTGAGGTTTGGGGACCCTGTTACTTCTCTTTATCATACAGAGAAAAAGTGTGGGAGGCAGGATTCAAAACCAGCTATTTTAAGCAATACAATGATCCAAGACAACTCTGAAGGGCTTTTCACAAAAAATGCTATCCATCCCCAGAGAAAGAACTGGTGGAATTGGATTATACATTGAATCATACCTTTTTTACTTTACTTTTCTTGGGTTATTATTTTGGTCTTTTTTTTTTTACAATTTGACTGGTATGGAAATATATTTTGCATATTTACACACATTTATCCCATGTTAAATTGTTTTGCTTCTCAATTTGTGGGGTGAGGAAGGAGGGAGAGAATTTGGATCTCAATTTTTAAAATGAATATTGAAAATATTAAATTTTTTTAAAAATTAGGCTGTGTTGACTTAAGGTCTAGGATGTTATTTATTATACCAGACTTGCTCCCATTTATTCTCTATGTCCTTGCACAAACTCTGGGCATTACTTTGCTTGTCTGTAAATGGAGGGCATTGGATTAAATGATTCTGTGATTCTTTTCATCAAGAACAGTTCTCTGAATCTTTTTTGAGCTTTTCCCTAGTCCTGGTCCTAGGACAAAATGAGCATCTAAGGCTAAGTTTATTCATCTGTAAAATTATTAGCGTAGCCTAGATAAACCTTAATGTTTCTTCTAGCTTCAACACTTCCTATTCAGTGTTCTATATTCAAAGTTCTCCCTGCACTAGAATGTGAACTCCTTAAAGGCACTGATTATTTTTGCTTTTTTTATCTATTGAACCTAGAGCTGTGTGTGACACATAGTAGGCCTATTAACAAATGTGTGCTGACTCACTGAATAAAATGTCTTAAGTTCCAACCTTAGTGGGGGGTGCAGTTTGAGTCTCATGCTACTTCACTGAATTGGACAGAAAGTCTGACTACCCACATGAAACCAATCAGTTCTCCCCCCAGAATGAGATAGTATAGGGGAGAGTATAACTCTAAGGATTTGGGAAGAAATGTTTATATTTATTCTTGCTATCTTTGGAGTAAATAACTCTTCGTAAAAGCTAATTGATGTGAATTGTTAAAAAAATAATGGGTCACTAGTCACTGGTCCCTAACAAGATAGGGTCAGGGTAGGGGTGAATGGCATAGCTAGTGGAGGCTCAAGCCAATGACAGTATAGAAGAGATCACCCTGATAGAATAAACCCAAAATGTCCTCACTATTTACGTCCTGGCTGATCTGAAAATGTGGAATTGTAAATTAGAAAATCAGCACAGATCAGAGGTGAGAGGGCATACCTTTTCACATTTCACAGTCAATGTGATGGTTATTGGTAATTGTTTTATGTTTTAAACATTTATCAATATATGCTTAGAAGGCTCTGTTTTAATCATTTAATTTGTGAAGGCAGAAATAGCTTTCCAACACCAGATATCTACTTTATATTCTCAGTACCTTTTCTAGAAGGGACTTTACTACCCCACTTTGAGGGAATCCTTAGACATGAGCTTTAGAGCCAGAGAGCATCAGAAAAAGTCTTAGGATCACTATCCCAGTTCACAAGAGTCCAAGGAAAGCATTCTTTTTCTCGGAGAGGAGTCTTCTTAAACTGTTGATGACACAGCATTCTATATTCTATGTGTTCTGCCACTGCTGTTATTCTATGAATTTTTTCTTCTATTTCTTTAAGTGGAACAATCACTTTCATCTGGGATATATAGAGGGGGGAGAGGAAGATAAAGGATTTATGGAGAAGGTAGTAACTGAATTCAGTCTTGA